>NC_041351.1:18336030-18391030 GCF_004354835.1 Perca flavescens | reverse complement strand
GACAGCGGCTGTACAAGGTTCACCGTGGCAACCCTGGAATGGTGCTTTAGAAGCCATTACAGCGGTCCTCTGATGACACTCAAATAGCTATCATTACACCTCCTCCAAGGAGACACAGAGGGAGGAGGAGGGAGGGAGGGAGGGCGGTGAGAAGGGAAGGGAGAGATGAGGCAAGGAAGGGAAGAGGGAAGGATGGATGGGTGAATGCTATAGGAGGAGAGGAAAAGAGACAGTGGAGGAGAAGATGAAGAGCGAGGAGAAGGGGTGGAAGAGAGGAAAGGGGACCAGTGGGAGACGGGTTAAGGGTGTAGGGAGACGGAGGGAGAATCTGCAAATTGCACAGGCAGACAGGGATGGGAAACCACGTTAAAGATATAGAAGGTGCATGGAAGAAGGGATGAGAGGGGAAGGGAGTGACTGAAGGGAGAGAATGGGGAATTCAAAATGACCGTTCTGAGTTAACAGCCTCCAGCCTTTTTCTACCCTATTAAGTTCTATTCTGCCATTACTTGGGACTGTGGGGGGCTGCCTCATACCCCACAGTGCCCCCCTACTCTTACAGACACCCTCTCCCTCCACACACATATCCACAAATACACACTCCACTCCACACTCTTCATCAGTTTCCTTCTCCAGTCACCCTCTTCCCCCTTTATTCCCACCCCCCCACTTTATCTCCCCCCTCCTCTCCCTCTCGTCTACAGTTCAATTCCAGAGGTCGTGAACTGAATAAAAGAGAGATCACCTGGCTCAATCTTTGAGTCCACTGGCTGTCCTTGTTGTTGCAAAAAGCAAGCCCAAACAAGCTGTAAGGGCTTTGTTCACTTTCCATCCTCTCTTGCCTGACACATTATCAATCTTTGTTTTCAGTAACAATCAAATCGTATCAGGAACAAAATGTGTACTTAACATGGAAACCTGTTACTCAGTTCAACATGACTATAAGGGCCGGGTTATGCCAAAAGAGAACTATTTTGTGTGACGACCATGTCGTAGAATTAAAAGGTAAAAGGCAAAGGAAACGGGAAACCCCACACTTTGTTGCATATACACTTAAATCCTAAGAACTTGTTTATCCAGAAATCCCTGTCTTGTTTTTTTTTTTTAGGAATACACAACTTTTGCAACTGAAAAAAGAAAGATGCATTTTAAACATGCATGGGGGTAAGAACAGGTGAAAATAAGTCAGAGGATGCTGCCCCGTACAAGAGCTTCAGCAACTAACTATCTGACTAAAATGTCAGTGATGAAGGAGGACTTGTTTCAATGCAAATGAACCAAACACACACTCACATACATTTTAAACTGCTCCCAACATGAAAGTTGAAAATGTGAAATATATGAAACCTCTGTGTCCATCAACTTTTTCTTACCACCTCTTCCTCCTTCCCTAATCAACACTCCATTTGCATCTCAGACTTGACCTAAAAACAACAATGGCAAAACAGTTTGTCCATTATATCCATGAAAAGCAACAATGGGATTCCTCCCATGCAGAACATAGGGATCACTGCGTAAGAAATGAGTGCACTTTCACATTGTGTGCCATGATAAGCATTTTTTGCGTCTTCCATCTCAATTAATCTAAAAATCAATTATCCAATTAAGAACTGCAATAAGAAAACAAACATTTTAATTGCGGTTTTCTACTCTTGAATGTTGAAACAGTTGCATTCACACACGTTGACCTGGCATACTCAAAGTTGTAATTCCCAAAACCACCACTGAGAGGCGGTGTTAGCCTTCTACATTTGCTCCTTTATGAGAACCTTGCCTAGGCCTATATATTTTTTGGAGGTTAAAAAAAGAGAGAAGATTGATGCTTGGTTTGTCAGTGTTGGTGCCTGTGTGACTGCATAGCGTAGGAGGGAATGACTTTAGTGCTATTTAAAATGGCTGCTTTTAATGTCGACTGCTTTTTTTTTTTTTTTTTTTTTTTTTTTTGCACGACTTTGTAGAAACTGAAAGGCGTCAACAACACGTGCAGATGTATCAACTGTAAAACATCAGTGCAATTAAAAAACGAGAGAGGAGGAGGGGGGGGAAGTATTTCCCCATTTTCAATCATTTCCAGTCACCTTAGGCTGGAGTCTGTTTCTCTGCCATGTAATGCTGACTGTAGGCTACATGGCATAACAGAAGCAGTTTTGACCCACAATTTTAGAGCCCAAATGTGTGAATGTGGGTTATACCTCACTGCTAAGCATGCATTTCTCATGTGCTTTTAATCCCATTGGTTTTCTCGCATGCTGATTTGATTATGATCAGGGCAACGCGCACGCTTGAAAAAGCTGCAGCGCTGCTCTGGTCGCCCCATGTGCTCCACTAGTTCAGTATATTACCCTTGCTTTTCTTTAAATGTGTCTGAAACGAGGCTTTGAAACAGTCCGGATTAACTGATGTATCGCGTTTCTAAAAACAAACCGCCTCTGAATCATTCATTAATTCACATTTGACTATTACAGTCAGGGTTTGTGTTTTATGGGCAGAGCAGCTCCTTCCTGTGTGTGGTAGGAAAGAGTTAACAACGGGCTAAACGTGATGAGTGAGGGGCCTCTGTAAAACGCAGCGAGCCAATCCGCGTCAAGATTAACACCTTACGCGGCCGTGATTGGCCGAAAGCCTGGTGGTTGTTGTTTGGGACTCAAAACCCACGTGGGGGCACGAACCCTCATTTGAGCTCTCATTGGCTAAGACCCCACACTCAAGACCCGCCTGCAGAGGCTCTCACTGCGTTATTGGCCAAGGTGGCAATCAACTCCTCCCCCTCCCTCAATCACTCCCCTCCGCAGCTCCCCGGCTTGTTTTTCCGTCCGAGAGGCAAAGGAAATATCCCTCTCGCGAGCTCCATGGGCTCCATGAGCCGCGCCGACGTCGTCGTCACTTCAAATCTATCAAGGAGGCGCGCGAACTCATATTACTCCCCGATCCTCTTAACGGCCCGAAAATACGAAACAACACGATTACTAGATATGATATTTAACTCGGCGTCGCCGTCTCATCCGGGCGAGGAGTAGGCTACCCCCCTTATTTTGGTTTCATCGCCAAATGATCTGTCTGTCTCTCTCTTTCTTCCTTTTCTCTTCATAAAGCAAAAGCAGCCAGCCGCTTCGCTCTGCCTATACTGGACATGCACCACAACACACACACACACACACACACACACACACACACACGTTCATATGTGCAGTTTTGCAGTGACAGGACCATTAACCTTTAACTAATTAATTAATTATATTACTCAAGATTAACAGGCAAGAGAGCTTAATCAAATTTGGTGTGTGAGAGTGTAGCCACTGGTCCCTATCTATCTATCTATCTATCTATCTATCTATCTATCTATCTATCTATCTATCTATCTATCTATCTATCTATCTATCTATCTATCTATCTATCTATCTATCTATCTATCTATCTATCTATCTATCTATCTATCTATTTATCTATCTATCTATCTATCTATCTATCTATCTATCTATCTAGTTGGGACTAAAGGTAAATCGGTTATAGCCTACTAAGAAACCCTAAATGTGTAGTTGCAGTTGAGCTAAGGCAACTGGCACAATTTGATAGATGTTGCTGAACAAACGTCTTACTTTTTGGGTAGGCTACATTATTTCCTTTCCCCCCCTCAACAAACAGGAGGCTGTCTCAAAGTTGAACATCTTCAGTTATGTGCATCATCAGGGCATATTTTGTTTTAAATTTTTTGGGGAAAAATTCAAAAGACAGTGAGTGTATAAAGTAAGACACCCAGGCCAGATAAGAAACTTACAAAAAAATGTAATTTGTTGAATTAGAAATGATAGAAACATGCAGTATGTTCGCTCCTAAGCTTTGACATTGGTGCACTGTCTAATGTGCTGTCAACTGGAAGTTGTGCTATTGAATGCTAACAAAATAATTGTTCTGATAGCTTGGTTTAAATGATGAGGTACAGTCAGGTTTGAAGATGGACAGAAGGCTCTCCAATATTTTATGTTTCAGAAAAATCAAGGAAATCCTCCATGGTATGGACTGGAGGCTATAGTAAAAATGAAGCCAGCAGCTATTTGAGGCTCATTCGGCTTCCGCTCAGAGAAATTTAATAAAACCACAAACAAAGCATTAACTCTGCTTTTGGCTCTTTGTTAGCGTTTGCCATGATTTCCATCAACTTGTGAGAACATAATTTTGCTCTTTAGTGCCTTGCCAAATCTTATTGAGTTATTTATTTACTTACATCTACCCGCTAACCTCACAGACCATGCTATAGTGACTCTTTTGGGGAATTCTGCCTCCAGAACATCCCTTAGCCTATACCCTTCCTCCTCCTCTTGAATTGTTGAATAATGCTGCTAAACTCGGCTCAGATTGAATCTCCTGTCCATTCAATTCACCTCAGAATCAAGATCAGTCAGCTTTTTTTCGCCTCATCCTATGCCGGAGCCGTGCTGTGGATTTAGCTTGCCTCTGATCCAGCAGCAGCAGGCACGGCGGCCCTCGCTGTGTGACGGCTGCAGGAGGGGAGCTGGACCAGCGGGGAAGGGGGATACCCCCCATGTGCGCTCGGCAATTGTTGTCGTGGCGATGGTGGCCGTAGTGGTGGTTGCCAGGGAGATGGCGGTTGCTTGTCTGACCCGTCCCCCTCGTGCTGTCACCAGCATTATTGATGCACGCCGCTGCTTGGCATTGTGGGAGTGCAGGAGGGAGGGCGGAGAGGACAACGGTTAATGAGTTCAGGAGGAACAGGGACTCTCCCTGCTCCCTCTTTCCTTTCTCTGTTTCCTCATCACCTCTCTCTCTCTCTCTCTCTCTCTCTCTCTCTCTCTCGCTTGCTCCCTCCCCCTATCTGCTCCCTCTCTCCCCCCTTCATTTCTCATGGGTGTCTGTCTTGTGCTAGTGTGCATTAAGAATGTGGGTCTCTCATGATCCATCATGGCAAAATGCACTTTCCCTCTCCACAGACACACACACACACACACACACACACACACACCTAAACAGCATAGCCTACAGACGGTGCTCTCACAAAAACATGTTCTCCCACACCTTTCCACGAACAACGTAGCTGACTTATTCGGAACCACTCCTTACACACACACACACACACACACACACACACACACACACACACACACACACACACACACACACACACACACACACACACACACACACACACACACACACACACACACACACAGAGGGAGAGAGACAGATGCTGCCCTGCCGTTATGCCTGAAGGTAGGAGAGCTAGCAAGATTAATAATGACCCCTGACTCCCAATAGACAGACCCAAATATACACAGTTTGGAGAGAGAGAGAGAGAGAGAGAGAGAGAGAGAGCGAAAGCAAGGAGAATGAGGGGAAGAAGGTGAGGCTAAATGGTGACTAAAAATATGAAGTTTAGACACAAAGATAGAGAGAAAATGTAGCCTACACAGTTAAGAAAGTGATAGAGATGAGAAAAAGAGCGGAAGAAGCAGTGGGAGGCCAAACATGCAAAATTGGGTGAGATGAGTTGTGGATGTGGCTATATTTAAAGGTCCCATGGCATGGAAATTTCACTTTATGAGGTTTTTTAACATTAATATACGTTCCCCCAGCCTGCCTATGGTCCCCCAGTGGCTAGAAGTGGTGATAGGTGTAAACCGATCCCTGGGTATCCTGCTCTGCCTTTGAGAAAATGAAAGCTCAGATGGGCCGATCTGGAATCTCCTCCTTATGAGGTCATAAGGAGCAAGGTTACCTCCCCTTTCTCTGCTACCCGCCCAGAGAATTTGAGAAAGAGAGAGAGACATCGTGGCTTTCAAACGAGCAAAGTTTTCAAAGATGAAAAGACTGGCCATAAATTCTAGTTTGGGTAAACAAACTGTTGGTAATAATGTAAGCCTGGCTGGGTGTGAGTGTCAGGGATACTTCAGGGATCTCTTCCATAAAGTTAGGGGACATGAAAGAAACATTAAAGAAGGATGAGTCAAAATGGAAGCAGCAGAGGCCATGATACCATGGCATTATCGAGTTACATACTCAATAATGTCTCCAGGCCCAAGCCAAGATCAGACTTCAGTAGGGTCCTCCAGAATCATAGTCTTGACCTACAACTGTAGGCTTATCGAGGGTTGAGTAGTACCATCTATAATATTAAACGTGTGTAAAATAGGTGCAACAGCCGTGTAGATTTTGTAACCTTTTAACTAATCTCTAGGTATCTGCATATGAATGCTGAAAATCGGTAGGAAACGGGACAATATTTTAGTATTGTGGGGGTTCTGGTTTCTGTTTGTAGTCCGAGTAGTATTAACCAATCATGTTTGACCTTTGGTTGTATTGGTCTACATGCAGATATCGGTTTATAGAGATTATCCAAAATGTCATCTGGACCTAAAACACCTCCAAAAGTATTGACTGTAAACAATAACCGGCCTACAAAGAGAAAGTATTTCTAGCTGCATCAGAGCCACATCAATTTTGGCCATTGCCCCCAGAGACTAAATCGTCGTCAGACCTATATCCGATAGGCGCTAAGATTAGATTAGATTCAACTTTATTGTCATTGTGCAGAGTACAATTACAAAAACAACGAAATACAGTTTGGTCCAACCAGAAGTGCAAAAAAAAGCAGAAAAGTGCAATGCGATATACATAGAAGTATAGACAGGTGGTGCATAGTAGCTAAACTAAGCTAAACTAACTGGCTCCTACCTATAGCGTAATCTGTTTTTGTGTTGGGTTTGCCAGACAACTTTATAATAATCCTAAAATGTAATTGAAGTCTCCACTAGCTGAAAATACTAGTTTAGATGCACATTGTTTTCACAAGTAACCAGTGCTTTCCACATAGGCTTAGTGTGAATGCAGCCTAAAGAGAGTGACGGTGAGAGGGTTTGCTTTGACAGTATGTTACTACCTCTCACTTTGTTACGCTAAAGCGCTCTCAGAGTTTTTTCAGCTGACACACACACACACAAACACACACACACGTTTGTGTGTACATGTGTGTATAGACTGACACACAAAAACACTCACAGATACTGGTGACATTATGCAGACAAATACAGTTACACACACACACACGCACGCGCACGCGCGCGCATGTACACACACACACACACACACACACACACACACACACACACACACACACACACACACACACACATGCACGCACAGAAGCACCGACATGGATTAATGTGTTTGGCTCAACTATTTCATTTATTACTGTCGGAGGCCTTTTGTGATGAGGGCATTTTTCAGGTTGCTAACCATTATTCCCTCTCGGCCCCAGGCTCATCAAAGGACTGCGTGAGTGTGTATGTATCAGTGTGAGATTTACCCAGCCTTATGGTTATGGTTATGGTCTAACCAAATAGTCAGATTTTTTCCTTTCTATTCTTTAGGGGATTCACTTTGCCATTTCTGACTGTAGCCTACTTAATGCTCCCTCCCCATTTGTCAACACAAGGCTAAGCAGCTCGAAGGCCTGTTTGTTTTGCCATGAAAGGGTTTTTTTTCGCACCTCTATCATACCTTGAAATATTGCTGAGTGTGCCGTATCCATCAACATACCAAAAGTATCTGAGAGAGGGGAAAGAGAGGGAGGGAAAGACTTAAAGGATTGAGAGAGACCACGTCACTCGTCTCTGTCCTGATGTTCTTCACTCGCTTTCCCCCCAGTGTATTAAAATGTGTTTACACAGTACTCGGATCAACTACAGCCCAAATTACATGCACATAGAGATATAAACTCAAACCAGATGGCACTGCTTCTGCTCTGAATAATGGTTGGTGTTTGGTTCCGTTTTCATTGGGTTGACTCTGCAATTGCCTCGAGAGTAAATTAATTCATTGGTTTCTTTTGTTTTCTGGCCATGTGTGGCTAATGTGTGACAGTAATGCAATAATGAATTGAAATCATTCTGGGGGTAGACCATGTAAAAGGCAAGAAGGCATCATTGTCAGTAGCCTGCCTTCATGGTAACCCTAGATTTGCGAAAAGTCTTGCGACACTCGCGGCCCAATGACCTATTCTAACCTTAATTTCGCTTTGCCAGACTGGCTACTCCACATTGTATCGGGGATGGGAGGAAAATGTACACCGGTTTATTGGCATTACTTTAAACCAATCATAATCTTCTTGGGCGGTGCTAAGCACCGGAGAAAAGCTGCGGTGCCGCTGCAAAATAGGCTCGGAAGAAACTTGTTTTGGTGGAACATGTGTACGTTTAAAAGTAGTTTTAGTCGTGCAACAGAAAACTCAGATTGGACAGATAGTCTAGCTAGCTGTCTGGATTTACCCTGTAGAGATCTGAGAAAAGGTTAACCATAGTCCTCATAAATTGACCGGAGTTTAAAATGCCAACTCAAAGGAAGCCCAAGGCAACGGATATCCGGCCCTAATGAGTGAAATCCAGCGGATTTTCCGGCGGCAACGGAACAATCCCGGAAGTGGAACGTCAAGGATATAGATAGACTTTATAACCTTAACCATTCAAAGTCAATGCCTAACCTTAACTATTTAACCTCAACCTCATGACTCTAACTAAAATGGAAGAAGTCTCTGTCTGTCTGTATGTCTGTCCTTTTCCTTTTCTCGACAAGCGTTCATTCAATCGACTTCACACTTGGCTGGTGTATCGCCCTCGAGATCTACGGGACATATTTATTTGTGCGTTACATACACGCTATGTATGGAGTGTATTGAGAGGGGATCCCAATGTTAAATTTTACACAGTTGAACGGCATGATGGGCACAGTTCGCTCTCCGTCGCTTTCTACAGGACATTCTAGCACAGATGAAGAAAGAGAGAACGGAGAGATCGGAGATGTTACACTAGCACACTCAAACATTTCAAGCATCAGCGATGTAACTTTCGGAATGAACACTTTCTGTTCCAGCAATAGCAATTAGCTAACTGTTAGCAAATGACGTGTATACTTTAGCAATGCTAGGTGACGCAACTAAGTCACAGCAGGTGTATTTCTCAGGACCCAAGGAAGCGCAGTGTTGAGTGTGAAGTTGTTTGGATTAGCGGTTTTCAAGAAAGCTGCAAGCATCAATACCAGAAGCCAAGCAATGGACCTGTTCTGAACAGGCACGTTTTGATCCGGCACAGCACTAGTTTAAAAAGAAAAAAAATGAGATGTTCTGAAAAGTTGACATCTTGGTAATGCAATAGTCCTTATCAGTATGTGATTTTTATGAGCTACCTGAGTCCAACACATACAAAAGTAAAAATCAATCTTTCATGCATTTATTTAATAGATGATAGGGCCAAGAGTTAAAGTGGAGTGAGTCAAAGCTCAGCCGCAGAGATGGACAAACATTTGCTGTAACAGGAACGCTGCTAAAATTTGTAGAACTACAGTGTCCAAGATTTTTAATCAACCTCTCAAACCTTATGTGACACAGAGTCAACCAACGATGTTCTGCGTGAGAGTCACAAAGCTAGTATTCAGGGCTGCCATTCACAAACGGGCTATTACCAAGGCCAATGCACAAAGATGCAGTTGGGTGTAAGGACCACAAAACCTGGAGCCCTGAGCAATGGACAGGAGTAAGATAATCTAATGAGAGGCCTTCATGTTTCTATTACGGGTGTCATGAGAGTCTGCTGGGTCCAATAGTTCCTTTGCATGTATTTTCAACAGCTGAGGAATATGAGGCCATTTTAGTGCATCAAGGTCCCCATATTCCAAGATGATGATGTCTGCATGTTAGAGAAACTGAAGAGTGGTTTCACGAGCTCTAGAATGAAGTCAAACGCCTTCTTTCAGTCAAGTGCAGAAATCCATCTTTGTCATCTCTCAAAGAACTGGAGGCTTTTTTTATCTTGCGAAATCAAAACACACTGTTCAGGTCGTGTATAGAAGCACTGGAAGCAGGATAAAGAGGAAAAATTATACAAACTGAATATCCGGTACAGCCAGTAAGGAGTAGAGCTGCTGTCATGCAAATCTTGAACACCATGTGCTCCGATTTTGAACCAAAAATACAGTATCTCACAAAAGTGAGTACACCCCTAAACACTTACACTTTCCATAAAATCATCTTTCAATGCAAATCAAACCAGCTATTAGGCTAACCGACATAAAACCATGCCAATCTCTAGGTATGGTGAAGGGCATGTGATGATGGTTATTTTAATTCCAAAGGCCAAGGGAACTTTATCAGGATGCATAGTATCCTGGATCCATGAAATAACTGGCCTTTAAAAATAACAATCAGCCTGCCTCTATGGGAATTTAACATAGGGGTGTACTCACTTTTGTTGCCAGCGGTTTAGACATTAATGGCTGTGTTGAGTTATTTTGAGGGGACAGCACATTTACACTGTTATACAAGCTTTACACTTAATACTTTACATTGTAGCAAAGTGTAATTTCTTCAGTGTTGTCCCATTAAAAGATATAATTAAATATTTACTAAAATGTGAGGGGTGTACTCACTTTTGTGAAATACTGTATATTGGACAATTAAAAGCAAGGATTTCTTGTCTCAATCAAAAGCATTTCTCTCTACTTTGATGCCAACAGTGTAATTAATTCATATTTTTTGTTTATCTTATTATCAATCTAAATTGAGGTCCAGGTCTTTCCCTCAGTTTAACAGACCTTAAAGTTTTTTAATCATTAGGCTACATTTTCCTCATAACTTCTTACAAATTAAATCAAAATATAGGAAAGTAATGTCAAATTTGTTAATTTCAATGTACTGTGTGGCCTCTGGGGTAAGACACACGACACATGTTAAAAGTGTGTGAGTTGTGAAGTACATAGTATTTCATTAACAGGAAGAGGCAATAGGGTATTTTGTTCAGAGGTTAGAGTAAAAATAACTAGAACACAGGAAATGTCGGGAGGTTGGTGTCCACACCTCAACAATTCAACATACAGTAGTTGTTTTGTTAAATATCTATGGCATGAGTGTAATTCTCCCATTTTGGTATTAAACTTTTTTAGTTATAAGCTGCAGACATTTATACATGACAACTCAATACAACAAGAGTTCTCTAATGTCACAGCCAAAATGACTTGTCATAACTGTGGTCTATATCTGGTAAGCTGGGTTGCCAGACTTGTCAGCAGGTGATAAATGTAACAACAGAAAACGCTCAGGGACACTTAATGATTCTGCACCAAAGCTAGTCTAAGTGGCACTAACTGGAATAGAATTTCAGCCCAAATTGGCTAAAGTCTGTAACCCTGAAACATAGCCAAAACTGGCAGCCATATGAGACACAACGGGGCCACATTCAGTCTCCCAGTGCCAGGACACAGTCCAGTTCACTTTGTTCTTCCAGAACAAGGGAAAAAGTGTTAAAAGAGGTGAAAATCCACATCATCAGGTACTTAAACCTCAAACCTGCCAACATGCAGTGTTGTTTTCATCATTACTAACAGGATTGCACGTCTGTCTAAGCTGTAAGTACGATCGCTTATGTTATTTATCATCAATTGTAGTGTTACTAAAGACAGCTAGTTTGAATTTGAATTTAACCCTGTATTTTCTTTGGAGCTTGACATCACAGCAAAAATGAACCATAAAATATACATAACATGTAAAGGTGACCCTGGTGTGAGACTCTACATTTTTGCGTCTCCTCTGAGCATCCTGGTGGAGAAGCTCGATAGGGGACAGGATGTGCCTGTTGCAGATCGGACAGTGATAGAGGGTCAGAGGATAATGCTGACTTGTGTCCCCACCTGCGCTGCTACTCTGAACTCTGACCCTGGCTACATCTGGTACAAGAACAGAATGCAATTAAATGGCAGCACAGCAAACTCGTCTTTCCTCTCTTTGGACCCAATCAGTAATAAGGATACGGGCAGTTATGTCTGTGCCATGATTGGCTACAAAGATCTCCCCTCGTCTGCTGTCAATCTCACCGTCCAGAGAAGACTGTCAAACACTGTGTTGTCTGAAATCCCAGGCAGTGAATCAAAGAAGGACAGTGCACCGACTCAGACACATGGCTGTGATGCTCAGAACTACACAGACCAAATCTTCATCAATTACCAGACACCCAAAGGCAAAAGCATCTTTCTGTTCTCTATAATGCTTGTAGCCGGTGTTTGTGTTAGATGGGTAATTGCAATAATGTGAGCTATGCTAGTCCTCAAAGTAAAGAAGTAGAAGAAGAAGAAAAAGAGGAGAAGATTTGCTGTTTCAGTCCCTGGGTCTCAAAATGACTACAATGACACCTACATGCATCTGGATTTCAAATCCACATCTGCTGAATATGACACACTGGACACAGAGACGCTGCTCGGCTGCTAACCCTGATTATGAGAACTTGCGCCGCCTGGATATTCCCTTTGATGAGAAAAAGGTTTAAAACCAGCCCACCACCAGTTCTGCATACAATATGCAACATTTCATATTATTTACAATTTTGCATGTGCATTTATTACAATATGTAAATTAACTTGACTTGAAGGACTGCGAAAACAATTCTCGTTCTGCTCTCCATAGTGGTGCATTCAGTGGCTTTCAAGTTTTAATCGTCAGTCACTGAACAGGAATCTACAGCCATGCCAGCAGCTAGCGTTTGCTAATTTGTACAAATCCCAAAGTACAGCTAAGGCTGATGGGAATGTCATCAACTGTGCAGGGAGTTGGTCAAAAATAAATACAAAATTGATGAAAGAATTACGAGGATCACCAACGTGATTTCAATTTGTCCTGAGGGTGAAATGTCTGTACCAAAGTTCATGGCAATTCATCTGATAGTTGTTAAAATATTTCTGTCTGGACCAAAGTGGTGGACTGACCAATCGATTCCAGAGCCATGCCGCTAGCGAGATTAAAAATGACTAAACCCTCACTTCCAATGTTGTTTTACTTTCCTGAATGTAATTTTTAGACAAGCTTTTAATGTAACAAATGTGATAACTATTTACATGAACCTTTTTGGTATTAAATTTTTTTGGTCAGTTCATAAAGTTTTGTAAGACTGTGTTGCATGAGAAGAAGAAAAAAATGCACAAACCTGTGTACACACACACACACACACACACACACACACACACAATCTGCCAACATGAAAAGGGTGTATGTGCTGAAACACACGGTGCTAATCTTGTTTTACCAACATGTCATCACTGGCTTTTGCATGTTTTGTGTGTGTGTGTGTGTGTGTGTGTGTGTGTGTGTGTGTCGGTACCTGCCATCATCCGCACTCAGCAGCTAATGACATAAGTAAGCAGACATGTTCAACAACGTATCGGTGCATGTAAACATTGTAAGCTGCAGCAGCCCCATCCCTCCCTCCGTCTGTTCCTCCACGCTTTTATCTCTCCTCTTATCTCCTGCCCTCTAAATCTGCTCATCCATCGCTCCCTGCCTTTACTGTCTCTACTCGCCTCTATCTGTTTATCTGTCTCTCTTCCCCGGGCATTGAAATCCTTCCCCGCTGCACTTCCCTTTCCCTTTTCCTCTTCTCTCTCTTTATTCTAATGTTTCCTTCTCTGCTCCTCAAACACCTCCACTGGCATTATTTATTTCTTCCCGCAACTCCATCTGTCTGACGGTCTGCCCGCCTTTCCAGCCATTCATCCACCATCACTCTGTTGCTGATGTGGTGTGATGGAGGAAGTAAATAAACAGAGCCAAAGCCAGGAATCCTAAAAGATCTTGTCTTTGCATGAATAACAGTAATTCATCACTACCTTGTCTCTTCCTCCCCGTTTCTTCTGCGTATAGGAGGAAGATTTATCTTTAATTGTAATAGTGAGTCAGGTGATCGTGGAGGGAAGGGGTGAGGGTTAGTGGGAGAGAGAGGAAATTATTAGATGTCACCAGTAGTTTGATGCCACATGGGGCCGAGATGCCATCTTTGTTGGGGGCTTACAGTTTGCTGCTAGTCACATGGATGTGTTTGGTTTATTGGCAGGTATTTTCACTTTTTACTTAACCACCAAGGTTAAGTAAGGGAAAGGAGACGTGTCTTGTGTCTTAAAAGGCCGTGTCCTGTTTGTGTACAGCGATAAATGTGAAGAATAATTGCAATACAAAAAGGTGGTAAAAATACAGGAATTATTCTCCGGTGGTACACCAAACCCAGGCTTCCTCCTGCTCCCTTTACCCAGCCCTCCACCTCCACCTCCGCCTCCCTTCTTCCCCCTTCCCCCCCCATTACCAATTAGCTCGAAGGCCATAATGGATGTTGTTTGCCGTGTTTCCCTGTCAGTGGATTGAATTAGCGCCTCAGTGTGTGCGAATATGTGTGTGTATGTGTGTGTGAGCGATCATCTTATCAGCTCTTAGTACAGTAATGAAACACAGTTATAAATGGCTGCAATCCTGTTAACAAAACAGCACCTGAGTGTAGCCCGCAAGATAAATCAGAACTGGGCCGTCGCCACACCGACCCCGCGGCTGTTGCTAAGGCGTGGAATCACCAGGAGACAATTGAATCATTCGCTCACTGTCTGATAAAGCGTCTGTCTTTAACAACCAGATCACCGCTATAAAAAAATAACACCAGTTGTTATCACTGTGGTTTTTGAATTTCTGGTGTTGTAATCAAAACTGATATTCCAAAAAAGGAAAATGAAATGGCAGCATATTTCTTTGTTTTGCAACATTTAATGCTTCAAACAGCCACTGCTTTACTTTACCACACACACACACCTCTGTCTTTGTGCTGGGGGACTATTAAGACAGTGTCTAATGCTGCAACATACTCCAGTGCTCACACACTTAATTGCTTAATTGTGTTAATGTTTGAGTTCACATAATCTTTCAGGGCTGTCATTCTCTCAGATTATTCAGCCCTGTTTTCAATTACTGAGCGCCTTGGCCCTGTAGGCCTAGAATGCATGATATAGGCCTACCTGTCCCTGTGTGTCCTTGTGTGTATGGGGGTGTGTGTTTTTGATGCCATTGTTTGCGTGTGTGAACTCAACCAGCAAAACAAAGATTGAGGATGAAGTCGCGTGATTTATTTTTATGATGCCTTTACTTATTTAGCTACAAGGCTGTCTGTGTTTGTGCATCTGTACTTCTGAGCCTGCACGTTCACGTGAGTGTGTCTGTGCGCATCCGTGTATTTATACAAGCAGCTCAGGCTTTCATCGGCCAGTCAGTTGAAAAATTTAACAGCCTCTACTCTAACTCATTTTGAAACCTGTCTGCAATACTTTTGGCTACAGTCACCGATCGCACCACATCATCAGTTATTGTGAATACGAGAAGAGTGAACTTTGTTAGCATTTCGACACACACCCACACACACAAGGCAGCGAAGCATGTGTCAACTATACGGGAGTAAGAAAAATAAAAACCACATAGCGCAGTCATTGCGTGCTGAACAGAGCTCATCCAAGCAGATCTGTGTGTGTGTGTGTGTATGTGTGTGTGTGTGTGTGTGTGTGTGTGTGTGTTAGAAAAGTGCAAATTGTGTTTGTGTGTACTCATGTCAATCACCCTTCAGTCTTGTTTCTGCCTGTCAACTGCAGGAATTTCCTCACCACAGTTTACTTACTGTCACGCAAGGTTGTGTGTGTAACTACTGTATGTACAGTAAGAATTGTGTTTGAATAACCATGTACTGTGCAGGGTTGGAACGAATGAATTACATTTACTCTCACTACCGTAATGTTTTTTTTTGTGTAATCGGTAAAGTTACTTTTACTTGTACTTTTCTATCACAAGTATTGTACTTCGCTACATTTCAAGTCACATCCCCTACAAAATAAAAACAAATCAGCTGCAGCAGAGAAGAAGCTCCAAAACATGTGACGTTGTGAATTAAAGCTACTTGGTTAGGTTTAGAAAAGGATCATTGGGTTAAAATAAGTATGTTTGTTAAGTAACTTAAGTGAAATAGCTACGTAAGTTAAGTAGGTTATATAAGTCAAGTACATTAGGTAGGTTTAAGCTATAGTGTGTAGTTTCTGTCGCCCCCATGAGGAATTCTAAGTAATGACAACAAAACTGTCGGCGCGTCCACATGATACAAACCTTCTGTGACCATGCACAGCCCCCAGCCCTCCTCCATGCAGTTGCTAGTAGCCAAGGAGGACACGGAGGATTAAAAAAAACATGAGAAGAGGTAATTATCTTCACTCGAGTTTCTGCGCCTAAAAGTCGCCGGACGACACAATCTTCTGAACATAGCGATACTGAGAGATACAGAGAGAGCTGTGTGGAGCTGATAGGCTTAATTAACTTTGTATCAACTCATTTGGCAATGGCTTAAATCTAATGGATGTTCATTAATATAAAAAAAGTTACGCACTAAAGCTTTAAAGTAGGTATGTCAATTTAAATAAGTCAACGTTGACTTTTGGTTTAACAAAAGAAAAGAAAAAAAGAGACTTTGGGTTTCACACAGGACACAAACAGAGGTCTCCTGGGTAAAAGTCCCATGTTTGTTTGACCCATCCAACCACCCCGACCTCCTGCATACACAGACTTGAACACAGACTTTGATTACAAACATAATCCGGGACAATATGTTTCCTTCGAAATGTAATTGAGAATGCAGTTTAGTTTCCTAGTATAGGAATGTAATATTTAGGAGACAGGGCTGCCTGTCAAAGCTACCAACTCCCATATAGCCTTAAATATTCATATGTATTGTGTTCTGTATTTCTTAATGATGTTAAGGAAAAAATAATAAAGATAGCATAGCAGTGAAGAACTATAGGCCAATACTACAGTTGATGTTGTGATGTGTCACTTTTGCATGTGATGGACAGCTGGCAAATAACAATAATAATAATAATAATAATAATAATAATAATAATAATAACAACAACAACAACAACAACAGGTTAATATAAATAAATATATCCCTATACAGTAACAAATGAACAGCATGTTGAGGCAGCTAACAAAAACAACAGTTAAAATGTGGGCCTATAACATTTACATTAAGTGCTTATCATATTACACGATTTCCTTTATTCTTTCATTTACGGTAAATACTGACCAAAGAAGACCATCGTCTTGGAGAATTTTGGTCTCATTTGTCAAGTACGACATCACAAGTCCCGCAGACATTTCTATTGACTGATGTTCTTTAAAAGTCAAGGTGTGCGGAGAGTTGACATGCCTTTAATCATGCAGTGACGTCTCCCTTAACAGATACTCATAAACACAGATGTCAGTTGTGTTTTGCATACTGTGTAGATTAGCTGAATTATAACTTATTTTACTATCTGCTCAACTGACGAGGAACTCCTCCTTACTGTGTCTGGGTGTGTTTATCTTTCCAAGTTCATCATGTATATGTTCAATAGGGCACCAAGGTGAGCACCTCCATTTCTATTGCTGTCTCTGATAAGTATAAAAGAGGGGAAAGAAGAGAGGTGATCACACTGCTCTGACAGTTTTATGAAGCTCCGTCTTTGTAGGTGCGTTGGGCCAACAGTTCTAAAAGCTTTTGCAGTAATTTGTGAGGTGCACCTGTCATTTTATCACAGCTAAAATTAAACGCTTACAGCGTATTAGGCACTCTAAAGAGGCATTAAATGTTAAAATACACTCATCCTGTTTAACAAAACACATTCTACTTTATGTGGTGACTGCTTTGTAATAAGAAAAGGACAAGTATCTACTGTATGTTGAATTCATCATGAGTAGCCTGAGCATTTCTTAATTGTTCCTAGAAAGATGGAAATTTATGAGCAAATTAATTAACCCTACAGTTGTATTGTGTAGTTTTCCTACCCAGTCAGATAATGTTATAGACACTGTTTTATGCATCATTTTGCAGTTTAAATAAGCTTAAAGTAAAGTAAGCTTTAGCCCAGTTGTAGTTAAACTCTATTCCTAGATACATATGAATTATATGTCGGATCAACTTCTTGCTTAAAGGTCCCATATAAGGAACATTAAAGGTCCAATACCATGCTCTTTTCCAGGTTCATACTTGTATTTTGGGTTTCTATTAGAACAGGTTTACATGCTTTAATGTTCAAAAACACATTCTTTTTCTTGTCTGAATATACATGTATTCACCCTCTGTCTGAAACACTCTGTTTTAGCACCGGTCTCTTTAAGTTCCCCTCCCGAAAAGGCCAGTCTGCTGTAATTGGACAGCGTTTCTGGGTCTTCCACATTTGCGCTCTCGGCGTCTCTGCACTACCATTGCAGCCGGGGAATTGAATGTAACAGCACTGTAGTGGCACTTTCTACCTATATATACTGTAGTATAGTTGTGACAACCGTACGGAAGTCCTGACGGCTTGTTCAAAGGCACAGTTTTAATATTTCCACAGTATTTATAAAGCCCCTTGACCTGCTTCATAATCAAAAAAGATATGGAAATCTCACTTTTTACAGTGTGGGACCTTTACGTTTTTTAACAGCAGGATTGCTTGTTATACAGTCATTCAGCATATGAATAAACTAAGCCAGGCTAATCTCACCATTTAACAAACCTTCAATGAATAAAAACAGGCCTCCATGAGGAAAGAGGAAACATAGTGAAATTATTTTCATATTCTGCACTAGCAATGCACAGAGTAGGCCACTATTCAGTAGAATACATTGTCATTTCTAACAAAATGCAAATTAAGTTCCTCAGTTAGTCAGGAATCCAATTTTCCAGAGAAGGATTTTGGAAGGGTAAAAGCTTGCCGCCTTTTTCTTTTCACCGCCTTTTGACAAACAGGGCTAAATAGCTGTGTTGGGGCGGACCCTTTGTAAACAGGTTGTGGGTCCGGTCAAGGCTGCAGGAGCCTGTTAGAAGAAGGACAGGCCGGGGAGACAACTGAGGTTGTTTGCCATCAGGTGTGTGTGAAGATATCTCCAAACATTTGGACCCTGGAGATAACAACATGCCAGAGAGGGGGAGGCAGGGAGACAGACAGGGATGAGTGTATTTCCCTGGGACCACCTAAGCCGCCTAATCAAGATATGACTCCAGTGCGAGTGTGTGTGTGTGTGTGTGTGTGTGTGAGACAGACAGACAGCGAGAGTGTGTGTGTTTCTGTGTGTCTGTATGTGCCCAAGATAAAAGGCAGTGAATCAGAGGTTTCCCTCATCCTGATCCCCTGCAGCAGGTGAAGCTAGGTGTGTGTGTGTGTGTGTGTGTGTGTGTGTGTGTGTGTTTTTCAGACAACTGGGAGGCTGCTCCCACAGCCCCCATCACATCACCTAGACCATGGAGACCAGACCTACACAGGAGTAATAAGCAGTGTTCTGTTGTGTCTATGTTGCTCAGTATATATGTGTGTGTGTGTGTGTGTGTGTGTGTGTGTGTCTATGGAGGCGAGTGATAAATGTTAGCGCTGTGATGTTGCATTAATTGCGTGCAGAGTCTTTGGTTCCCTCTAGCACAGTTAATGAAGACGCGACACGTCGCTCATCCCTCTCTGACGCTCGGCTTTGAGTGCCACTGTGGCCTCCGCTGCATCTGAGCACTGTAATTTGGCTTTTAAATGAAATAAATGAGTTATCCGGCAGATCCTAAGGATTACGATTATCATTATTTTTCCCTTAGTGACAAATGCCACGCTGTGATTGGTTAATGACTTTCTTCTGTGTGGCAGCCGTCCTATGGGGTCGTCCGGAGTGAGGAAAATGGAGAGGGAGTGGAAGGCGCCAATCTGTACGACTAATGAGGGGCAATTATATCACCGACTGTCTGTTGACGTGACCTCACCAAGCCCCCCACACACACACACACAGGTTAAATATGTGCATGTTAGCTGAACTGTTGGCTGATAATGATTATTTTGGGGTGATTTATGTCTGACCTACACGCCTCTTTTAGGAGTTTAGTTTATGTTCATGTTCATTTTCCTACGTATTAACCTAATGATTTAAAGGGAAACTCCACTGATATCACACATCAAAGTCTGTTTACAGGTCTTAGGGAGGACTATATATGTGAAGAGTTAAAAAAAAATCTCTATAGAAGTGCAATGCTGAATCAGTGGAGTACTCTTTAAAGTTAGATTTTTTTTTAAACGTTTATTTCAACTTACAAGGTTGCACGTAGTTTTCAGTGCTTCTTTTTGAACAAACCTCCAACAGGAAGTTGGATCAACCAATTAAGCAGGATCACACAGCCTGGTGTTGAGTACCAGGAGGAGTGTTCCTTGGCTCATCTGTGAGCCTCTGCAACCTACGCTTACCCATTACACCCTTCTGTGCATCCCAACCTGAGTGGAACTAACCATTTGCAATAAATCACAGACCCAAACAGATCTAACGGAAATGGGACTAGAATTCTGAATTGATCCCCATTTGATTCTCTTTCAGATTGGAGTCAAGAATATATGTCTAAGGATTTAAGCGTATTTTTTTCTACTTGGTTTAAACCCTCCAAAGTCGATGCTGTCCCATACGACATAAAACTATGTGGTGTAATGTAATATGTAATATCTCCAGATCAATACAGTTTAAATACTTACTACTAGTTGTTGTTTTAACGAGGTCCTCTAACAATTGTAGGCCGTCCAGAAGCTTTTTTAATCCATCGTGGAAATGTCTTTTTAACATAAATAAATATCAATCCAAAAATCAACTCACAAATCTCTGTTTTGCTCCGCGACCTTTCCATCCAGGGTCACGTCTGTTTGCAGCTTTGATAGCTATTAGCTCCAGTTTTCCAGAAATATATTTGGTGTCTTTGTAGCCCTTCCACAAGCTTACAAATCCGGCCCGGGAATACACTGACTTTTCGGAAACAAGTAGTTCTAGAGGGATGAATCCACGACTGAACGACTTTAGTCATCTTTATGTATGAAAATAATAATGATCCTCCGCTCGGTTTTGGGATCCAAGATGGCGTTAACTGATCGGTGCATCGACCAATTACATGCAATAAGATAAAATCAGACCTGAAACTGTAGTGAGGTAGACTAAGTTAGGTCCTTGGTCAACCAGTGTTTCATGAGCTAATACATTCTGTTTTTTACAAGACAGGACTGTTTTTTGTAATTGTCAACAAAATGAAGCTATAGCATAAAATCAGTCAGGAAGACTATATTTTTTGCATGCGTATGGCTTGTAGTTTTATTTCTCATGCATCCTGCCATTCCCTCATCACACACTTGCTCACTCATTATTTCCTTGCTGTCCCTTCTGGGGCTGTCAATCATGTTATCAGCTCTGCTCTATCAGTTCTTCTCCTCAGCTGGTCACATCTATCCAATAGCTCAGCATTAAACCTACTTTGTTAGCCTATCATCCTGCTGCTGCCTCCTCTGTTTAAACACAATTCTCTCTCTGCCTTTTGTACATTCATGCTGCCGTTATGCGCACAGTGCGTTCACGGCTCTTACGCCATTTAAATCTGTTCACCTCTGTTGTCGTCAGCTCTCATTTCGGCGCAAATCACGCAAATGACAAAGCACCCCTCCAACTCCCCATCACCGCCAGTCTTCGCAGATCCATCAGCTCCATTAGCCTCATCACAATCATCAGCTAGCACCACCAATGTCTGGACTCGATGGGGGGAGGGGGATTTATCTTGCTGCTGCTCATGGCAGACGTCCCTCGATTACAAATCTCCCTGTAGAGTGCCAAAGACCTTCTGCCAAGGCTTAATTATCACCTGGTATAATACATGTTCATCTTTACTTCATTCACTTGTCTCTCCTGATTGAATTCCCAGGAAAAGACCAAAACCAAGTGTGATACAGCTTATTCATCTGTGCCAATATACCTTCATTGTCCAAAAACTATTTTAAAGCAGGGTGAAGAGAAAGTTGAAAAGTGTTTAAAGATGGACTAAAGCATTGTTCATGAAAAATATAGAATAACATAAGCTTTGCCCCTTTACATTGAATATTTTTTTCTCTCAGCAGGAGCTGTACGATTTTATTCTGGTATTCCACTTTAAATTATGCACATTGCTGGAGCTGCAAGGCTCTTGTTTCTTTCTTTTACAAGTTTAATGCCTCAATGTAAGGTCCTTCAGCCTATCACCTTGGATACTTCATGTGCATATGCAGGGAGGATGATGATGTTAATTAACTGTATGTTCAAACTTTAATGGAGACAAGAAGTCTTTATGTCCATTCTGTAAGCAAAAGGGAAGATCTGTTGGAGCCGAATTCACGGCACTGATGAAGGTGAATCCCCCCCCTTTGCAACATTTGTAGAAAGCTTTCCTCTCTTCCTTTTGTCTGTTTCTCTGAATGCTCCTCTCATTGTCTTCGACTTCTTTCAGATAATCTCATTTAGACTTCCCCTCTTGATTCTCAAGCCTCCTCTCTCTCAGCACAGCTCCCTGCCTCTCTCCCATGGCTCTGTCATTCTCACTCTCTTTCTCACTCACTTCCTCTAAATGCACACAGTATTGATGTTTTTCTCTCCATTGGCTTTCCCTCCTTTCAGTTCTCCCCTTTGTCTCCCACCTTTTATCTGTCAAAGGTTCTCGGTATTGCTTTCTCCCCATGTATGTATGTATGTATGTACGTATGTATGTATGATGGACAATGTATAACTACTGCTCGAGCATAGGGAAAATAATAGGTAATGATCTGTTTGAATTCAACACTCACAGTAAGCACAAAGTTATACCTTGTACTAGGCTAATGCTGTTCCTTTGGCTAACGAAAAATGGAGGAAACTTGCTAGCCATGCTAACTGAGTAATCATGCCACCGAAACATCTGAGGACTGTAAAGGGTCATTTATGCTACTTTTACATAAGAAAAAAGAATATGTCCATTTCAAACGATGTAACCGTCACTGCTCACATACTGCATGCGTCCTTTACTTTGGCATGGATGTTAAAGGTCCCATGGCATGAAAATTTCACTTTATGAGGTTTTTAACATTAATATGCGTTTCCCCAGCCTGCCTATGGTCCCCCAGTAGCTAGAAATGGTGATAGGTGTAAACCGAGCCCTGGGTATCCTGCTCTGCCTTTGAGAAAATGAAAGCTCAGATGGGCCGATCTGGAATCTTCTCCTTAGGAGGTCATAAGGAGCAAGGTTACCTCCCCTTTCTCTGCTTTACCCACCCAGAGAATTTGGCCCAACCATGAGAGAGAGACATCATGGCTTTCAAACGAGCAAAGTGGCAGTTGGTCAAGGCCACACCCCCACCCTTCACCTTGCCCCCCCTCTCTCCTCCTCATAAGCTACAGACACAGAAATGGCACATCCTAAGGAAAGCTCATTGTGGGACTGGCTCTAGTGGCTGTAGTTCTGCACCAAGGCTGAATTTCGGGAAAGAGACTTCAGATACAGTATTAGGGGACCACTAAGGTCTATATAAAAGCATCCAAAGAGCACCAATGTCATGGGACCTTTAAGCGATACATCCGCTAGAGGGGTCTTGAACAAATCGTTCTTGCACAGACCTCCACTTTTCCCTTCGCTACCGTCCAACTCATGTTTAATTTTAGAGTGGGCTGGTGCCACCCGGTGCCCCCCTTCTAGCCCTGCCCCTGATGCTTCCTGCAATATTCATTATTTAATCAAATATAATTTCAACTTTATATATTGGCTTACCTGTAATAAAACACACACACACACACACACACACACACACACACACACACACACACACACACACACACACACACACACACACACACACACACACACACACACACACACACACACACACTCAAATGCACACACAACCTTTGCCCCCTCTCTTTCGACTGTAAAAAGCAGCAGTAATAGAGAGCCGCGCACCATGTCAAGCTGTATTTTACATTTACAACCATATCTCCCAACAAGCCAATCTAAGGTGGTGAGGCCAGATGAGGCTGGCTGTATCACAGCCCAGCTAGTCAGCAGTTGCTGGCCTTCTAACATGGCCTATTACTAAGCAGAAAGGATATTTAGGGAGAGATGTAAAGAGAGATGAATGATGGGTGGAAGGGAGGACGGATGAGAGATGTAAAAAGAGAAGGCTCATGTACAAGAGAGGCCTTGAAGAGAGGTTGGTTTCCAGCATGTTTAAGAGCTTTTGCAGAGGAGCGGCTAACACTACTGCGACTGTGGTCACTGGTCAATCGATGTGTGTGTATGTGATGGGGGGGGGGGGGATCCGGGGTATTTTTCTGGCATTTGATGGACAGCTTAACGCCACGCTTGTAAAAACAGCAGAGCAAAATGTTCCAAGTGCCATAGAATGGGAGGAACACACACACACGATCCTGCGGTGGGTGAACAGTCACTGTGTGGTAGAGCATCGCGGGCTAAAACCAGATGATGTTTTCTTAACATTTCCCCTGATTACCTCCAACATCTCCCATCTGTAATCAGATTTTCAACATTTCCCTGTAGCCTGTTAAAACCCTCCTGCTGGTGACCACATAGCCTCAACTGGCTCTTGCGGAAATGTGTGCAACTAAAAAGATCAAGAGCAATAGTTCAGGCTGTATTATATGTTGTGGCACTAATGGCACAGCAAAAACACTGAAAGAGAAATGGCCTTGTTTGCTCAATGGCAGACTGTGCTTGGACCTAATTATGAAATTCCCAGATGAGGGAGTTTCAGGCACTACAGTTCCATTACTTATGTCCAACTATAAAATCTCCACAATATCTCTTTCAGCAGCTACTCGCCAATTCCCCTCCGCATATCTTGCCTTTCACCTTCCACATCACATTCATCTTCTCGTTCTTCTTTACAAACATTCAGTGAACCACGACGAAAGTGACGTCATTCTTCTGCGTTACAGCCAACGTTACACAATCTTTCCGTTTCACTCATAGACTGTTGATATTATTCATTTTACAGTCATGGTTTCACTGCTCCGGACTTCGTGTCCTTATTCCTATTCCAATCTCAACATGACAATCTTGAAAAAGTGTTACATTTCTTGTTTATTGCATTATGTTGGATGATTGAGCAACAACGACAGAGGCTTGATGGAAACAGCCAGTAAGGGGAGGTTATACATACAGCGCATTTTGCTTCTCTGAGTTAGCGGATAAGGTGTAAAGGTTTAGGCAAATGTTAAAAATGCTGCTTGACGAGCTCAACTTATAAAAGTTATCAGGAACTGAGTTGAAAGCTGAAATGTTATGTCAATAATTTGTCAATTTTGTTGCAGGTATCAGAGTTGATGTTGTGATTTGGCGCCTGTTTTTCCACATAGAAGCATAGGCTACAGTCGAATATGTGGTATTCTCAAAAGAAATATTGAATGAACACTGCTGACCTTCAATAAATCAAATCTTGACTCAGACGCTATTAAGATAAACCGTGTTTTGTAGGTCATATGCTTTTTGAGAAACCATTTGTGAGAAAAGGGTTTAAGGCAGTCGGTCAGTCTGTCGGTTGGTCAATCAGCAAATCAGTTCAGACTTAAACATCTCAACAAGCATTGGATGGATTGCCAATTTGATACACGCATTATATGTTCCCCTCAGGATTAATTATTATAGCTTTCTTGAGCCCTTCTTTTTTTCCATATAGTGTAAATGTGTATTATTATTATTATTATTATTATTATTATTATTATTATTATTATTATTATTATAGTGTAATAAATGTCTATTTGTCAAATACTGTGGTTTATGACTTTATACCTGCAAAGCTAAAAGAACATTCCCATCTGCATCAGCTGTACTTTGGATTTTGTGCTAATTAGCACATGCTAACACATTAAACTAAGATGGTGGACATGATGAACATTTAACCTAACCACCAGTACATTAGCATTGTCATTGTTTTTTTAAAAGATCATTTTTGGGGCATTTTAAGCCTTTATTTATAGGATAGCTGAAGACATGAAAGGGGAGAGAGAGGGGGAATGACATGCAGCAAAGGGCCACAGGTTGGAGTCAAACCCACGGCCGCTGCATTGAGGAGTAAACCTCTATATATGGGCGCGCGCTCTACCAGGTGAGCTACCCAGGCACCCAGCATTGTCATTGTTAGCATGTTGACATAAGCCTTCAGCTCAAAGCACCCCTATTTATTTTTTTATTTATTAACCTTTGTTTTACCAGAAAATAATCCCATTGAGAATCAGAATCTCTTTTTCAAGGGAGTCCTGGTCAAGACAGCAGTATAATATATTAAAATATACAGTGAAAAACAGACAACATAAAACAGAAAAAGACAGTTGGCAATTTAACATCATCTCAACATAATCACCAGCAGCACTATATATATATATATATATATATATATATATATATATATATATATATATATATAAAACTGGGACATCCAACAATCAAAATTGAAACCTCTCAGCAAGCCGCCAAGTCCTTTCTGTCTTCCCCTTCTTCTGAAGGCCCTTTTAACCTCAGCCTCACCTAATTGGACCCTACCACCTGCACAGGTGATTATTCGGGTGAGCTAAACTGAAAGAGCAGCCTTAGAACTTTGTATCAAAAAACAGTTACTGCTGACATTACTATTTATACATATGTGCAGCCACAACAAAAGGCACTCCAAATACAATAAAAATGTACATCACTGCAGAACTATCTAAGCCATTGTTCTACACCTTATGAGTGCCCAGCCCCTCCCTGCTGACAGGACCTAATCAGGCACATCTGTATGTTGTCTCCTTGATTAAACTGGTGAGCAGCTGACATACTGTGAGGCAGCTCGGCGTTGCCAGTAGTAGGATCTGGTTTATTATGGCACAAGAGAGCGAGTCAGCCATGTTTAAGGGCAGCATTTCCTCTACGACGTAGGCCTACTGCCCAACCAACTTCTTCAACTGTCCCCCACTTACTGGTTTTGCACCGAAGTCCAGCTTTTGTTGTTTGGGTGGTGGGGGACCTCCTGCTGTGTGCTTCGCTCCACCTGCTGGGACTTGCTCTGTAAGTTTGACTGCAGTGCTGCGACTCCAAATGTTTTTCAAATTTGACGTAGTCGGCACCAGCACAGAGTGTACAACCAACCTTAATAGTGCCGTCTTTAGCTGACACAAACTCTAAATAGTGACTGTATTTCCAGCTAGAAAACGTGCATCTCTCTCCTCCCTCCATTGTTGTTTACGTTTGTGTCGCTGCGTGGTAGGACGTGAACTGTCCACATGCTGACTTTACTAAGGAAAATGACAAATAGTAACGCACAGTGACTTGGAAAGTAACTTTAATCTGATTACTGGTTTGGAAATAGTAACGCATTAGATTACTCGTTACTGAAAAAAGTGCTCAGATTAGAGTAACGCGTTACGTGGCATCACTGGTCAAATGATAAGTAACAAATAAATTAAACATTGAACTAAAAAATGACACTGAAATAAAGGATTAAGCAGACACAAAACCATGTTAATTTTGGGAACAGAGGCTAGTGAAAGGGTAGAAAGGCAGTCTTCTCACAGTTACAAACTACTTGTACATACAAAATCCACATAGAAACATGGCATACCGCCATGATGCTTTTGCCTTGTGTGATCAGAGTGATGAGGGATTACATGAATGAACGATTAAATAAGAATAGGAAATAAGAGACTCATTTATCCCAACAGCAACACTGATTAATTTGCACATACAACGATGTTGCTCCTTTTGCCTCAGCACTAACCGTGTTTGCAGTGATGATGAGTTTTTTGCAACATGCTGTCTCTGTTTTTGAAGTTGTGTCGGTTTAGCAGGGTTACAGATCAGCTTAGTTGAGTCCAAATAAATATCAACACTAAATACAGTCAATTTCTAGCAAGAAAAAAATAAATATGCAGACATTTACAGTGGCAAAAACCCACAGCTATTTATTTTTAACTAGTTGAACTTCCAATTAATCCCTGCATGAAAATGGAAAAAAATGTTTTTAAGGCATTATTCACACAGGTTAAAATGAATCATGATAGATTGACACGCTCACACCAAACACTAAACAGCGTAGAGATCAAGCTCTAGAACGACAGACCTCAGTTCATGCATTTATTCTAAATGTATTCTTCATTTATTCTCTTAAGGGACTGCCTAAGAAAATTCAAGTTAACATAGCATCCTCCACAAATGAAGCAGGCTTCCCAGGCATAAACAGGACGTGTCAGCCATCCAAACGCCATCACACTGTTTGAAATGAACTCTTACATCAGGCTAATCCATGGGAATGCCAGAACACAGTGCTAAAATCATCTGACTAATCTCAACATTCATATTACAAGTATCCTCGTGGAAAGGATAAGCCGACATGCGCTAACTAAAAAACTATGTTGTCTTGTTCTCAATGTCTTTAACTCATGAAGCAGATGACATGCAACAAAGTCCCTTATAATCCCCTAGGCCAGTGGTTTCTTAACTTTTTCGCATCAAGCCCCCCCCTAAACTGACACAAATTAGACCGAGGACCCCAATTTGATAAGATTTTGTCCCAGGGTCCCCTGTCTGAGCTTTCAGATGTTTTATTAGAGAAAGTGTATAAAATCCATGAACAAAATAGTCATATAATCTGTCATTGTGTTACTTATGGATGGAATTATAGTGAAAATAAATGATTCCTCTTTTTGCTACGACCCTCTTCGTACCCCCTCAAGGACCCCTGGGGGTCCCCGGACCCCACTTTGGGAACCAATGCTTGAACAACTGTCCATGTCCGTGTACCAATCCCAGGCCCCCAGGAAGGGTGCTCAGCCATGCAGACAATTTATTGACAAAGATGAGAAAAGCGGTTTTAAAACCTACTACGTCACCACAGTGAAAAGTCTTTGGGCCAAGCGGGAACTCGCGGGTGGGGCCAGCGGGAGAAACACTACTGCGCATATTCAGTGGGCCGCATATCACAGAAGTAAACCCAGAAGCTTAGAAAACGTTTTGCCGTATGCGCCGGGCAAGCAAATTCACAGAACTGAATAGGGGCCATTTTGAGATTGGATATCCAGTGAAACATCCATGACCAATCCCTTCCAAAAGGAGAGACTGAGGATTGTGTGTGTCCAAGTTGGTGTTGTGAAGTCCCAACATGCTGACTGGTGGTGACTCACAAGCAATGAAGGGCTCATCTTTAGCATTAATCATAACCATAGTGTGACGAGGCCTCTTTTCACAATCTCTGTCTGAACAACCAATGTGTTCGCCCCCCCCCCTCCTTCCATCCATACTACACTTACTCAGCCATAATGAGGAGCTGCCACTCAAACTGCTTCGAGCTGCACTTATTGCAACATCGTCGAGCTGAGCTGGGATTAAAGTCTCAGTTGCATTTGTTGAAACAGACTTTAGAGCAATACAGTGGACAAATCTGGAGGAAAGAGTTTGGGAACAAAGACTGCCTGTGCTGCAACAAGCTGGATGGGCCAGATGAAATTTAGCTTATGAAGTGAAACACATGCATTTATGCATAATGAGCAGAGGCCGAAGGGAAAGAGAGAGAGAGAGAGAGAGAGAGAGAGACATCTTGTCATCACTACAAGGAGAGCGATGGAAAGATGGACAAAGGAGATGTCCCAAGGGACTATGCACTCATTCTGCATGGCTGCCTATCCGTCACCATGGAAACTGTGTGTGTATGTGTGTGTGTGCACTGGCGATCAACAGTGAGCTGGAGGGTGTGTGTGTGCGTGTGTTATGAGGAGGGGGAATAATGTGTAGGTGCTAGGAGGGAGGCCTCCAACTGTGTTAGCAAGAATACCTAAACTAACTATAATCCCATTCCACATCGTGTGTGTGTGTGTGTGTGTGTGTGTGTGTGTGTGTGTGTGTGTGTGTGTGTGTGTGTGTGTGTGTGTGTGTGTGTGTGTGTGTGACAGAGAGAGACTGTGGACCGACAGATCTTATCATTTAGAAGCAGGACCCTCCGTTGATGAGTGATCTGCTGGATGGTGTGATTGATGAAGGACGGCGTGATGAACGCTTGATGAAATGAAAGAGTGAAGAGCCATCAGCATGCGAACGTCGACTCACAGACTCACACACACATCAACACAAACACACACACACACACACACACACACTGAGACGAAGCCCATGACTAAGGCCTCTTATGTGCGTGTGCAGACAACACACATGCGGGCTTACTTGAACGGTTGCACAGACTTATAGAACCAAAAGACACATTATGCAAACACAAACACACACACACACCTCCGTGGAAGATGAAGGGACGATTATAGATGAAACGTTTTCTTTGAGCCAACAGAAACATGTCATGAATAGCACAGAGGAGGCTGTACTACCTTATACATGCTCATAAACACAGATAGATAGCTAGATAGCTAGACAGCTAGATAGATAGATAGATAGATAGATAGATAGATAGATAGATAGATAGTGGTTAACATGCTGGTGAAGTTAGTGTTAAACTTCTTTCTCACTTGTAATTTATTGGGTTTTTTTCTGCAGCTCCCTGTGATTTGTCACACACACACACACACGCACACACACACAGGGACAGACCCCTGGCACCTGAGGAGAGTAGGAGAGTGCCCTTGCTGTGCCAACATGTGGGTGCAGTTACAGTAAAGAACACTGCCAAGACCACTCTGAGCAGGGCAAACAGCTGCCAGGGGCACACACACACACACACACACACACACACACACACACACACACACACACACACACACACACACACACACACACACACACACGATCCTCGATCTTAAACCTGCAGCCCTGCTCACACACCTATTCTGCGCTTTCACTACCACAAGAACATAGCCACAAATTCTCCACACATCTTCCTCACACACATACACACACTGCACATAATCCACACATAATCCTCCCGCCTCTTCCTCTGTCTCCCTTCTTCATGCAAACAAACACACACACACACACACACACACATGCACGCACGCACGCACTTTGCTGAGTCAATGCAGATGACAAAAGACCAAAATATAAGCAGGATTTCCCCCGCCTGTCTTGATTTCTGCTGTGTGATATATAGGAAGCTTAACTATTTCATTGATTTTGTACTGTGCATTCCTGGTGTGTTGGTTCAGCTCTGCTCACTCAGTGTGGCATCTTAATCTCTCAGGATCGCTGTCAGTTGATGAATTGTCAGTCAAACAGACCGAGAAGAGCAGCTTTCAGCTTTAGGGACTATAGGTAGAGAAGTTTGGCCAGAAAACGTGAGACATTGTATAAAGGCAGTTGTCCTTGCGGTATATCACCATTTACTCTTTGTGTTTCTTACACGGTCTTATATTATCAGTCTAAGCTTTTAGGGTGAGCAACGGATCTGCTGGGGCTACTATCAGTGCAGAAATAGCTATGTTTACCAATTACTCTCTAAATTGTTAATTAATTTTCTGCCATTTATTACCATGGTAACTATGACTTGACATTAGCCCTGGGACTGGGACTAGTACTACCTGGGCTCCTCTTGTGATTTGTCATAACTGCAGAGGTTGTCTGTTTTCTTAATTGCTGTGAATCTGCCATGTGTAATGTAAAAAAAACTCCATTGCAAATTACCTTCCATGTTTCACAAAACACATAGGTCATCAGGTAATATTATTCTGCGTCCCAGTAATTGCAGTAAAAAAAAAAAAAAAAAATTCTTTCTACGAATAGCCAAGACTGCAGTGGTTAATTGTTATTGAGAGCTTGGATTAAATTTGTGGTGAAAATGCAGGAAGCTCGTCAGCTACTCAGCATGGGGAGCCATTTGGAGGGAGGAAGCCTACTGTAAATCAGTAATGTGTGTGTTTTTGAGTAGGAAACAGAAATGGGGGGTAAATTCCTAAATCGCACTAAGTTTATGGGTGAATCTAGACTGGTGAGAACAGGGCTACAGTTGGATTTCAGTTATGTTGGCTAGGTTATGGGAAAAGAAAACTAATTAGAAAAAAAAGTGCATCCCAAAATGTTATTTTCAGGTATGTGCTTACAGGAATAGTTCAACATTTTCAGAAATACACTTATTTGCTTTCTTGTCGGGAGTAAGATGTAAAGAACAATACTTCTCTTATGTCTGCATTACGCTAACTATAGCTAGCCTATTACTAAATGTAAGAAGCAGCCTCTTTAAGCGTAGCTTATAGCTTATAGTTTAAATACTAGGGGGGATTTATTTCCCATTAAAATATATTATTTGTAACATTTTTCAAATAAAACTTTTAAAAACAACATTGTCAAACCAACAGCTAGTGTGGTCTTTTAAATAACGTTGTCAAAGCTTGCACTGCAAATAGTGGTCAGATGGCGGCAAACATGCTAGCAGATGAGTTTGTTAGCCGAAGTGCTAGCTTGGCTAACCCTATCAGTCAGGACACTGGCCTTGGAGGTTGTAGTTGTCCGTCGAGAGACTGCCGAGGGGGAAACAGCCTGGCTAAAAATAACAAGATCCCCATACTAGCACCTCTACACCTCACTAACACATTAGGCCTATATGTGGTTTGTTTAATCCGTCCAGGAAGTGCCAGATGTTTCTGGCCCCATGTAAAAGCATACATTCTTAGATTTTGTTTTTAAGATATAACATTTTAACTAGTGAGCTTCAGACATACTGGTAGGCAGAATTTGCTATATTTAGACAGAGCCATGCTAGCTGTTTCCCTCTGCTTCCACTCTGCTTAATGCTAAGATAGGTAACACTCAGGCTGTAGCTTAATAGACAAATATGAGAGTGTTAAAGATCTTCTCATCTGACACTATGCAGAAAAGGGAATAGACATATTTCCCAAAATGTTGAACTGTTTTATTAAACATCAGACTTATTCTTTAGAATACAAATGGAACTGTCTTTAGAGAAATGTACGTTTACAGCGGTATTTAGAAATTGGTTGTGTGCTCTTATAGCTGTCAGTGTAAACAGTTACAGTGAGGTTGTGGTGCAGTATTAAATGTGGAATATGTTTGAGGAAAACCTGTTGAAATGTAGGGAAATGCAACCTTAATATCTGCTAGTTAACATCACAAATGCTGCCTTAATTCACATTTAAAGTGAAGTATGTGAAGAGAAACGCTGTCACACTGATCAGGTTTCACATTAATTTACTGTACGTATTACATACAGACAGGTGTACAGTTACAGGTATTTTGATGACCCCCGCAGTGTACAACTCATCAGGAGGAAAGAACATACAGGGCTTTGAGGTTACTGTGTGTGTGTGTGTGTGTGTGTGTGTGTGTGTGTGTGTGGGGTGGGATGGGGGGGGGGGGGGGTAGCAGCAGTTGTTTTATATAAATATACATATCTTTTCTCCTGCTGTCGCTGGGGTAGAGTTAGCCAGCTTGGCAATCAAGTGCCTCACACACGCATGCATACACATATAAATTCCACCCTGCATCCAGATCGTATCATAAATATCACACACACATTCCCACACAGCAGCTATCTGGATGGTGTCTGTGGCTCGGATTGCTGTGTCCACTAAGACTTTACAGGATGTTTGACCCATTCTGACCATCTGAGTAGGCAGCCTCGAGCTGGCCAAGAATCCTTTTCCAAATATCAAATACCAGCATCAGCAATAACCACCAGAACAGCTCAGACTAACATACAACCCCTGATGTGTGTGTGTGTGTGTGTGTGTGTGTGTGTGTGTGTGTGTGTGTGTGTGTGTGTGTGTGTGTGTGTGTGTGCGTGTTTGCGTGCATGTGTGTGTTTCCTGAATTAAGGAGAGGAAATCATGGTGGTTTTTCTGCAGTTTTGTGTTAAAATCTTGTGGATTAGGAGGTTACGGAGGGCGTTGGACCCTAGATGACCCCGAGCCAGCGTATTGGCTATAAACACAGATCCTCTATACTAAACCGTCTCTGCTATAAAACACTCCTCATCTCCTGCTCTTCTTCCATCCCCCTGCTCCTCTCTATCGCTTTCTCCTCCACAGCGTTTAGCTTCTTTTTTTCCTTCTCTTCTTTCCTTCTCTTTGTGCTCTTTTTCCTTTCTTTATAACTTACAGCACAGCATAGGTAAATGAAAACAAACATCTGTTTCTAAATATATGTAGCCTATAATATCTTCAGAACTACACAGACTTTTTTCATATAATATTCGTACATTTGCTAATATTTGTTATTTAATATTAGATTATTAGCTTTAAAAACTCCTTTGTTCTCATTTCCCTGTTTCATAAACATTTAAAAAAATTTAAATAATTTGTTAATTTACAAAAGGATTTAAAAAAAGATTTATTTGTGAAAATACATATAAAATTATATTTCTTTTCAATGTAAATCAATAAAATTATAGACACAAAGCATAGAAAAACAAAATAGCGTCCAAATAAAACCTGTGAAATGTGGTTGAAACAGTAAAATAAATCAATAGATAATTATCAGTTGTAAATAATAAATATATTTATTTATATTATTTATTCTGTTAAATGGGAAAGTAAAACGAGTCAAAAAATTAGGGGAAATAGAAAGAACAGGTTTGTTGGTGTTGTAATGTAGGAGAACATAGACATGACTTCCACACTGCCAAGAATCCATGATTTATGTAAGCCTACCATCTGTTGCCACAGAATACGTTACACAACTACCAATGAGTCAAATAGGCTATATGGACATATACAATGTCACACACACACACACACACACACACACACACACACACACACACACACACACACACACACACACACACACACGGATAGTAAGATGGATACCAGTGGTGAGCTCGCAGAGGCTCATATGTACAATGGATGAGGTGAGAGAGAAGACTGCTGATATCCTTACTCCCACTCTGAGTGACCTGAATATCAACACACACACACACACACACACACACACACACACACACACACACCCCATACAAACTATAGCTACACACATGCTGCATCCCGCTGCAGCTGACAGCCATTCATTCACTTCAGTGACATACTCAGGCTATATCTAAATGGAGGGCTTTCTCTGGATTGGAACCGCCCCTCAACACACACACACACACACACACACACACACACACACACACACACACACACACACACACACACACTGTCTTTGCATCACATCCACCAGCCCCCACCTGAAAAAACTGAAGAAATACAAAAAAACTGCCACACCTTGTTCTGACATCTTGACCCTTCACACACACACACACACACACACACACACACACACACACACACACACACACACACATTAGCTTGTGGCATGTTTGCTCTTACGATGTGAAAGCCCTCTCTCATTAACCCAGAGGGCACCCCCAGCCTCCATTGTGCCCCTATCTTTCGTAGCATTCTGGGTAAAGTAGTTTAACAATGTCAACCAGATAAGCTCAAAGCAAACCTGCTGATAAGCAGTCAAAGACTGCACTTAATGTCTGTGTGTTTTAAAGGCGTCGGTTGATTGAGGAACCAATGAGGAGGATGTAAAAGACCAACAGTGAGCAGAATGGGTGCATATGTGTGTGTGTGGTCACACTGGCAAGCGTACTGCTTCATATCTTTGTAATAACAAGTTAAACTGCAGAGACAGCTAAATTCAGAATACAAAAGAAAACCAAACACACACATGCATGCACACACACATATACACACACACACACACACACACACACACAAAGCTGGACAATGAGCCTGAATGTGTGTGTATGTGATTTCAAATGGCCAAGGACCATTAATAGCAAAGTTATTCAGAAACATGTACGAGTTAACTATTCCTGTATTGACAAGTAAAGCAGAGAGAGATATGCTGGCTTAAAAAAGAAAAGAGGACAGCTGACATTCAAGGCTGTGATCAAGCCTTCTTAGCAGGCTGCCACGAGGCAAGCAGAGTGTAATTCGAGGTCAAAGGTAAATCTTCCATTCAGACTTTAATAAGCCGCGTCAAAAAAGCTCTGGTTACTGTGCAATAAAAAGGTGTGAATATTTCACAGGAAGTCTCAAATAAAATGCAGTAAAATTGCGCACTTTGTCCCAGAAACTCCACACCCTGCAGGGCATAATCTCAACTGGTCTTCCCAGCTCTCGCATTACACACACACACACACACACACACACACACACACACACACACACACACACACACACACACACACACACACACACACACACACACACACAGCAGAAAACCCATGGAAGTACAGGAGTGCATGCAGACTGCATGGATTTATATTTATATCCTCACTTTGTTCTCTTAATGGTCCTGTTCCGTTTTATTATTCTGAATATCTGACCCACCTGTAGAGCCAGAGGAGACTTTATCCTGCCCATCTCTCTCATGAAACATCGCAACTAGATACAGTTTCCCTTTTTCTCCCCATTCTTCCCCTTCTATCGGCTACAGCTACAGTTTCAAATTGCTTCCTCCACTCGTGTTTCTTTTCTTCCCTCCCCCTTCTCATTCTTCCACGCTTTCTTCTGTGGTTCATTTTCTTACAGCAGACAAATGATTGGCATTGATAAACACAAGGCGGTATTCAGAGCCCTCACGCCCAGCAGAAAAGAGGGGGGGGAGGGGAATCAAGAGTTGTTATTTTTTGTAAGAATCTTTTTTTTAATGAAACACAAAAAGGCAATAAAATTAAGATAAATATTTTTTTCCTTTTGTACATGAGGAAATATTTAAGTCATATTCCCAAAGAATGACTGAGATTACAGAATATATTTTAGTAGGCTATCTCAAACCATACAAATCAGTTTTCCAGTGGGTCTAAAAAAAAACAAAAAAAACACAATGATGTCACTTCTGTCAAACGTGATGGTTAGTACTGAATCCAGTGTTTCTTAAAGAAAATACAGCTTTAAAAAAAAAAGAAAAAATCATTTAAAGACCCATAAAAGTAATATTTTAAAACTGAGTTTCACATTAGATTCCTTTTAAAGCTTTTGCTTTGCAGTGTAACAGCAACATCGTTGTTAAAAGTCAGTCAATGTCCTAAAAAAAGGCTGTTATGTTCTTCCCCCCTGTACATCCTATACACTGACAACAAACAGTCATCACAGGCTTGCATAAACAGTAAGACAATGGTAAACGAGGAAAACAAGCAAACATAAAACATACACACACACAGACATTTTTGGCAAAGCAGGAATAAAAGTGACAAGAAGCATATTTTGTGATTTGATCCTTATCTTGTATCATGTTGTATGTTTTTTTTGTCTCTCAACATTGTCCCATTGATTGGCTCTGATTGTCCTTCACAGTCACGTGATGCCATTCTGGTTGCCATAGTGACCTCAAGTGCATCAGCTGGGCAGCGTGCAGACAATGTTGCTGCAACGTTTCTCGGAGGCTGTCATAGCAACGCTGGATGATCGCGAGCAGACAACGAGAGGAACTCTACTCAAAATACCTCGGTGATTGCAAGGGTCCCGGATTCAGATTTGATTGAACGTTTTCTTTTAACGTCTTTTTTTTTTTATAAAATTGTTTTCTTCTAATGTGGTGAAGTGTAAACTCATAGGTGCTTTGGTATGTATTTCTTTTTTATGCCAGATAAATATCTACATTTGATATAGGAATGTATACAGGCTAAAATAGATAAAGAAGAACTAGATTCTTTTAGGATCAGAGAACAGCAGAAACTCAGTTTCCAGTATTTGGTTAAAAAAACAAAAAGTTAAAAAGAAAAAGAGCTCCAAACAGGAAATGCACATTTTAAACCCAACGGAGTAAATAAAGAGAAAAAACAAACAGAATTTGGACATGTTTAAAAAGAGCCTTTTTCTGATTTCCTTATAAAACATTTTCCAAACACCCTTTCTACATGTCCACCCTTTGCCTAAAGCAGGGCTTACAACCACAAAGTCTTCACATCAGTTGTACAGTTTGACCCCAAATCCAAACATCCAACTATCCTGTTCAGTGCATTGAGAGAGAAGGAAACTAACCCGAGCTCCTCCCTCTGTCAGACCCCCCCTTCGAACCCCTCCCACACACACCCTAAAAAAATCTAAATAAAATAATCTTCTCTGCAAAAGAAAACAGCCAAAAAACAAGAAACAAATATAAATGTATACTATTTACAACATGTTATATTATACATGATGCTGTACAAAGCGCGCACACACACGCGCGCGCACGCACACACACACACACACACACACACACGCACATTTCAAATAAACAATCCAACTTCCTGTACATGTGTCTTTGCACATGAATAGGAGGATACGAGAGCGAGGTATTGACGTGTATGGCTTGACAGGAGAAGAAATAATTTCAGAGTGTTAGAGACGCACTGACGGTGTGGCACGACGTCATCCCTTCTCGATACGCGCGGGTGTGCACGTGCATGACCACACGTACAGTACAAACACACGCGCACGCGAAAGCACTATTTACTTGGAGCTCATTAAATGCCAAACAGGGTCATCGCAGCCACTCTGCAAACACGAGCGCACACACACACACACACACACACTTACACACAAAGTCCGAACTACAGTGTTTTTTGGTCCTGTTGGGGTTCTCCCAATCACGTTGTCATCGTCAAACTACCAGTATAAGACCATTAAAAACCCTCCAAACCAGTGTGGTTTACAGTAAGTCTCTCCTTACCATACAGTCTCTCCAGCTCTCTGAGTCTTTGTTTCAGAAAGCCAAGTCTGACACCCTCCCCTCCATAGCATATCCAAGCGACTGTACTCCAAAGTGCTCATGTCCTTGGTTCCTGTTCTTTTGTTGCAGTAATCTTGTCGCGGGGACGAGATACTCTGTTATTTCAGCGACAGGGAAAGCTGTAGACTCCCGCTGCGACAAGGAGCCTCAGTCCACATCAGATAAAGAGGTTAAATCTGACATGGATCAGACTTTTCCCCAGAACAAACCAGGCTCCTCTAAGTGCCAGTACTGTTGGGCCTTATCCAGTGGGCTAGCTCCTTCTCTTACAGGGGACAGATCAATACGCGGAGCCCAAACTCTTTGTCTTGGTTCCCCTCGGTCCCCAGCTCCGTTCTGAAGGACCACCCTGGAAGCAGTCAACTCCAGAGTTCAGGTTCAATATGTGGAATTCTCTGTAGCTGGTGGTGCTAGGACACAATGGCCATGCCATCAGCGCTGATCAACTGGCCCGTGGTCGGTTCGTAGGTTCCGGCCAGGTAGAACAGGTCGTCCGCACCGCTGCTGGTCTTACGCTCATACTCGGCCCTGCTGACCACCTGGCAGCGATGGGAGATGGTCTGCACGTCATTCTCATCCTCGTGGCTCGACTGATACAAGGCATTCTAGCAAAGAGACAGGAAGAATGGTTGACAAATCAGCACAGTTGTAGATTCCAGCTTAAAAATGTGGTGAGATTTTTTTTGTCTTTCACTCTGCACTTCCCACACATGCCGTATTTGTCATGTCTTTAAAGGTCCCATGACATTGTGCTCTTTGGTTGCTTTTATATAGACCTTAGTGGTCCCCTAATACTATATCTGAAGTCTCTTTCCTGAAATGACCTCATAACAAGCAAGATTCCAGAACGGCTCATCTGAGCTTTAATTTTCTCTAAAGCAGAGTAGGATACCCAGGGCTCGGTTTACACCTATCACCATTTTCAGCCAATTGGGGACCATAGGCAGGCTGGGGGAACGCATATTAATGTTAAAAAACCTCATAAAGTGAAATTTTCATGCCATGGGACCTTTAAGCGTGGGTTTTTTCATGATGACGTTTGAGTTTCTGCAAATGGTGATCTTGTACGTTTGCTCAGCCACGGTGGATGTTGCTGCTCATACTAACAAGCCAGCTCCTTTTCTATTTATTCCAAACAAACCACTATTGCTGTTGCCAGAAACGCAAAATGCATGACTTCCTGTGCGGCAGAGATTATTTCCTGGGAAAGACCCACCTCGAACTGCGAATGGTAACAGTTTTCATGAATTAAGTGGATGTTCAACCATTCATATCAGATGGGAACAGGGAACAAAAGAGGCAAAGAGGTAATATATGTATATGAAAATGTCACGGACTGTAACTTTGACCATTCCCTGTTTTAGAAATTGTACTTGCACTGCCTGGCCTTTACCTTGCCGTCGCGGTGTCGCCTCCCCAGGCGAGTCTCCTCCGGGTGGTAGAACCACTTGACCCTGACCACCATGCTGGAGCTCCACGACTCCCAGAGGCTCTCCACTCTGCCCACGTAGGGCAGCTGGGGCCGGCCAGGTGACAGGAACACAGCACAGTCGCCGACATGCACCGTCTCCTTGCCCCTCATGATGGCCTTGTAGAAAAGCTTGCGGGCTTTGCCCTTCAGACCTCTCCTCTGTCGGGGAAGGAGAATAAAAATAGTCAGTCAATTTATTCAGTGTGGAGGTTTCTTTTTTTCACCACCAGCCTCATTTCAGAAATCAAATAAGATCAGTCAACTGTACCAAAGATTTAATAAGTCCTTCCAAGCCAAAAAATCATACCTGACACCAATCATAACAAACTGATGCTATTGAGTTACAGGAGTATTCCCAGCACACCAAAAACTCACTCTTAACCTTAAGGCAATAGTACTGAAAGTCATGTAGACATTATGATCACAGTAACCATAACATGGGTAGCAAACCTTTATTTCTGCTCCATATTTTAATTTGTTGGGGCATGTGTACACCTTTAGCTTCTTCTTAAGCTGCACATCTCAGTCGACAGATGCCGCAAAATGTTTACAAAGCAAACAGCGTGGCAGAACGGAAGCTGAGAGTGGCAGTGGTTCCTCAAACTGTTTTGTTCTGTTATCATCTGGATCGTGACTTAATAGCTCGGATAACAAATTCAGAGAGTAAGCCTCATAGTGTTGCCAATATGTACAGAGATTGAGGCAGAATAAGCACTGCCAAGAGCGATCATATTCAAACATCGCATTTACTGTATGTGATCAAGGTGTGACACGGCAGAAACTGCAACAACAATCAGTAACCTACTTAAGTTGTGAGGTGAGGTTTAGGTTACTGATACCCAAGACAAGAGTTCTGAAACAGCCTAACCAAGATAATAACGTGTGATTATGAGAAAACACTGTGTTTCAGTGGAATGGGATTTAGTTACAAAAAAATCGCAGACGCTCTCAAGTTCTGCAGTACAGTGACGAGAATATTTACACACATAAAAAAGATCTTTGTAAAACAACAAACTCTTCAACATCTTGGATACGGAAAAAGAACATATTAAAATGCAACCCAAAGTGTCCTACCTGTGTGGGGTTGCCGGACCATTTCCAGAGCTGGCGTCCAGGCAGAAGGGGAGCCATGTTAGGCAGAGGCTCAGGGGAAGACATCCGCTGCCTCTTAGCTGTTGTCGGGTCCTTGGAGCCAGGTTTGGGCTGCTGGCTCACAGGACTGCTTTGCCTATGATGGTGGCTGCTCGAAATTCCTTCTTTCCTCTTCAGCTGGTTCTTAGCTGTGCTACTGTTACCCACCAGCCCTCCTTTTGACATGAACTCCTTCCTGTCTTCTGTTCTGTCAGCCCTCACTTTTGACCCCGGGGCGGCCATGCTGACTTTGGCCACGTAGCCGTGAGCCGGGGCCGGGGCCGAGGGAGAGGAGCTGGAGGCGGTAGGGTCCGGGCTCGGGAGGTCGGAGGTCATGTTCTGCCTGTGCTTGTGTTTGTCCTGCTGGAGCAGTGCGCGGCGCAGCAGCACGGAGGAGGACTCTTCGTCGGAGGAGTAGGAGGAGTCGTTGTCCGAGGAGCAGAGGGACGAGGAGGAGATGGAACCGGAGGAGGAAGAGGAGGAGGAAGATGAGGAAAAGCAGGCTGAGAGACGAGAGAGAAAACGCCCGCTGCGGTGGGACGTGTCTGCTGCACTTCTTCTAGGTGCTTCAGCATCCTGACCATCATCCTCATCCAGCTCAGAGTAAGAGCTGGGGCAGTCACTCGGGTAGTCCAAACTGTAATCCCCCCCTTGGACTCCAAGACCTGCAGACTGAAGGTCATTTCTCAGAGGTGGGCTGCCTTTTACAATAGGCTCAGGACGGACCCCAGCGCCATCTCTTTCCCCTCCTCCCTTATTGCCATCCTTCACCAGCAGGGCGGGGTGGGTGTATCGCAGCGGTGCTCCTGCTGAGGTGAGACTCTTGCCTCCCTTTCCTCCACTGCCCCCGAGTCGAAGCAGGGCCTTGCCGTTCTTTGTTTTGGGAGATGTCACTCCTTCGTGGTCAAGCTTCACCAGGAACTGTTTCCTGTCGCGGTCGCTCACTGGCTTCCGGCTTCCAGCTGCCATTGCCATGGTGACAGCTGAGGAGCAAGCAGAGGACGAGGACTCCCGGACCCCAGTGGAAGCTACTGTGGCGCCCGGTCGCCCAGCTCCAGAGCTTGCACCGCTTCTAAAAGTAGAGAAGCTGTTGGCGATGCTACTGAATGAGTCGCCTTCAAAAGGGGAGCCAAAGATGCCTTTGAAAGGCATTGGGGGTGCGAGAAGGTGGGAGGTGGGCCGATGAAACAGCCCCAAGTCTCGCTCTCGAATCCTCCTCTGGGTCTTACGAGACATCCCATTGAAGAGGAAGAAGTCAACTGGCGGTCTCTTCCTGGGCGCGGACCAGTTCAACAAGGAAGCGTTACCTTTGGTTACAGTGTCTGTTACTGATGTTGGCATGCTGGCAGTCTTAGGCACTGAATGGACTTTCTTCGGTCTGCCAACTGAAAAAAAAGGAGCCGGCAACAGAGAGGAGTTATAATCAATATAAACCGACAGGTCTTATAAGCAGACTGAGATAATTGTGGAACTAAGAGCTTTGGAGAAACTTAATATCTTTATCTCTTTGATCTCCACTGAGCCAGGTAAATTTCCACATATCCATTACACAAACTACAACACACCTGGTAAACCTGTTTGTCTATCCAGCTTTATTGTCAACCGCAGTTTGTGATGAGTTACATGTATGTTGCTTAACTACACAAAACACACTGATGACACCTCGTAAAAGCATGATTAATGTGGTCATGTGGAGTTTAAGTGATAGGCGGCAAACGAGGAATCTCAATTAACGAGTCTTGGTTTATAAACCTCCACTTGGTGCTGTCCTCTGACTCGGAGGCATCTGATAAGTGGTTGACAGTTGGAACTTTAAATGAGGCCTCGTTTGGGGGATTTTAGTATGGCCTGAAGGGCTGTGCGTCTGTGAGCGCATTCACTAGTTAGACCGGTACTTCTCAGGCAACATATATTAAAGCTTTGTTGTTTGAGTTGATTCCGCAGACTGTCTGATGAAATAGATAACCAGTCTTTCCTACACATATTACACTAAAGTAGATTAAAAATGACCTTCTAAATGGGCAAATCTTTACACAAGGTTTATGTGTTTGTTGAAGGAGTAACATAACATTACAAGGATAGAGGATGTGTGTTCCCTTCTCCCTCACCTGGTCTTTTCTCTTGGGGCCTCCCTGCAGGCTCCTCATTGGCTGGTTTCTCTGTGGGTGCGTCTTTCCTCTCGTGGGTGGAGCTTCGCCAGCCGCGGTGACCAGATGAGATCAGAAGTGCTGGAGAGGGTTCCGCACCTGACAGAGAAGAATTGTTAAATGGGGAGTTTATTTCATTCATTCACTCTGTGTGTTTTTTCCATTCATTCTTTCTTTCTTTCCATCCTTCTTTTTAAAGCCACACTCACAGCAGATTTGGTATCCCGGGGGCAGAAGCCTGATGTTTGTGAGGGAGATCCTTCCTCTGTCTCCATCATCAAACTCCACCATGACGCTACCCTCCTTCTCCTCCTCACTTGGACCTCCTAAAGCACAACACATAGGACAGTGGACATGAGTTGCTGGGAAGGCACCAGTGTATGTTCGCGGAGTGAGGCTGTCGGTGTGTCTCGCTCACCTCGATGGACGTATCCGGGGTAAAGACAGCGAGAGCGCTCGCTCCAGTAGGCGCACACTCGGGTCCCTGCAGTTAGGATGGCCTCGCTCTGGGGCCGCACGTCTAACACCTGGAGAAAAAAAAAAATCACAAAATGAATAGTATAGCGTGTGTTTTTAGTTAAAGCTACCCAGCATCGCACAACTACCCACAAAATGTGATAGATGCAAAAGTAAGCTTTTAGATGGACACTTACAGCTTCCTGTAGTAGCTGCTCCAGCGAGTAGATCCGTGGGCGATTTCCTCGTTCCCCTTCGATGACAACACTGAATCTAAGAGAAAAAAAAAAGGAAAGCGAAAAGAATGGAAAATAAAATTCCTCAAGAACCAAACTTTTCTCTTTTCTCTATTTTCTTATTATTTAATTTTCGCTCTTAGATTTTAAGGTTGTCTTTTTCAAAATAGGGCTCTTGTCATGAGTGCTCCGATTTGTTTCCCCCCTGGCAGCTGTGTTGGCGGCCACTGGTGTGTGTCTTGACTTTGTAGTTGTCTAGACTTCTTGTTTGTCAAGATTCACACAGCTGTCATGCATTTACCTAGCGCTTAGCTAAGGTTTCAACTCTTTTGCAAATCACTTGCTGCAATATGTCTTTCATAGTACTTAACTCCAGGGTTTCCCCCAGGAAATCGTTAAGACGAGGTGGTTATCCACCCAGATTTGGATGCTTCTCGTAGTGGGATCGATAGATGACGGAATAAACAATGGTCATACATTTGCAGTTGCCGTGTGAAATAGTCACTCTGGTGATTCCCCTGATTTGTTTTTAGATGAGGTGGTTTGTATCTGTGGTGAGAGCGCTGGGAAGCAGGGCCTTACATGTCAGGCAGGTCCAGAGTTTGGACGCAGGCAGCGTACAGCAGCTCATCCTCCTTGGAAATCAGGATCTTCAGGCCGTCCACCAACATCTCTTTACTCAACACACAGTTTGGCAGGGCTGCGGAGGGAGGGCGTGGTAGAAAGATGGATGGATGGAGATAAAGTGTGAGATATACATAATTTGGGAGTGTTGAATAATTGCTATGTGATGTGAAAAAGAAGGGACAAAAAGGCAAAGAGGTGTGTATGCATGTGTGAAATGGCTTTTAAAGCCTTCACCACATGCGTGTGTGTGTAATTATATATGATGTGTCACTGTTTATGCCTACCAGGTATTCTGCAAGGCATGTTGGGAGGGAGATGGATCAACTTTAACTCCTCCTCCTCTTCCTCTTCCTCCTCCTCGCCCTCGGAGAAGCTGCTTTCCTCATCCAACCGAAAGCCGTCGTCGGCTGCAAAGCTCTGCAGGAGCCGGCTCACTGCGCGGCCCTTGGCCTAGACAGGAAACAGGATGTGACATCAGTGGACAGAAAACAGGATATGGTAGCATTCATGCCTTCATTATATACCAAAATTAATCTAAAGTAAACAGGATCTGCAAGTAAAGAAATTAAGTATTTTCCAGTCTGATGTGGTGAATTCATCAGGGAAAAGCAACCACAGGCAGCAATGGCTCTTGTAATGTGATGCTTTAATGAAGCCGGAAGGATTTTCTTTTTCTCACTTGCCACCGTTCACTCAAAGGTCAGAGGTCAGAGTCAGTAATAACTGCAGCGCTTCAACTGGTAGGACTTCAGTTTATTGCTCAAGGACACTTCAGCAAGATGGACGCCTGCTAATATAGAAGCTTGAACCCTAATTTGCTTTCTCAACACACACACACACACACACACACACACACACACACACACACACACACACACACACACACACACACACACACACACACACACTCCAGACCAGTTTCGGCTAGTCTGAGACTGATGATGGAAAGTCAGCTTGTCCAACAGGTTTCTGCTTGTATTTAAGCTTTCAAAAGAAAATACCATAATATGCAATGCAAGAGAGATGGTGTGTTATGTGTGTGTGTGTGTGTGTGTGTGTCTGTGTGTTGTCTCTTGGAGTTTTCCACATCAGGAGACCATATATTTTAGTGACAGAAGTTTCGTCACCAGAGGGCATGGGTGATTATTTCTCTTTTGTGCTGCTGCTGGTGGTGGTGGTGGTGGTGGTGGTGGTGGTGGTGGTGTGTGTGTGTGTGTGTGTGTGTGTGTGTGTGTGTGTGTGTGTGTGTGTGTGTGTGTGTGTGTGTGTGTGTGTGTGTGTGTGTGTGTAGGCATGCATGGGTGTGTGTAGGGTTATGGCCAATGATTATCTTTATACTTCACTGTTTGGTTTGGAGTTATGTGTTTTTGGACATTCCCTCACAATGAGTCAAAGACTAAGGCAACCTCGGGGCATCTCTTATTAAAATTAACGCGGGTGTCTCTGCAACAGCTGCCAGCACGAATACAGACCAGCGGTGTGTTAACACAGCAGACAGGTATGCAAACACACACCTATCACAAGAGCAAATAGTATAGTTGATAAAGTGACTGATTTACAGCTGATGCTAAGCATTACCCTGAGTCAAAGTTATTGGTAGGTTAGTTATAATCAAACTTCCTGGCAGGGTGCGGCTCACTTCAACAAAAAAAAGGAGTGAACTTGAGGCGAGGACTTTCCTGAGAAATCGTCCTTGCTTCTCTTTTTCTCAGCCTTTATTTGCATGTACCAGGAGGCCTAAGGGAGTGGAGGACCTTCTCGGAGTCACCTTTTTTCTTCTCACACTCCCAGTCTATCTGAACTTCACCTAACCCGTCCTGACCACCGTCGGGTTCGTTACACAAAAAAACAGCATATCCCTTTTTGCTCACTAACTCACTTCAAGAGTAATTTCTGTGACAGCAGTAATTTATCGTAATATTCATTATATAACCTGTCTGTCTGTCACACCTCTAAAATTGGCAATTGCATCTCAACTTTCCCCTCTCAGTTCTCTTTTCCCATGCACGTCTGTGTGAATAATCAGGGGGAACAAAATACCAGCATGCCCACAGCTTCTGTCCCCCTTAAATGGATGTGGTAGAAGAACATTTACATATTAGATATAAACTCCAAATGTTGTTGATTGTCCTTATAATTTAGCTCCAATTGACAGAATATGTTCTGTGCATGTTTTTATAACCTAAAAGTGCAATTTCCTCACTGTAACTCAATGCTGTAAAGTTCCCCTGATCATTTACACAGAAGTGCGCAGATGAAGCAGCTGAGGAGAGAAATCCAAGATGCACAGTTTTGAGGGTGTAAAGGTGACGGAGCAGTGTCATAAATCTCTGCTGTCAGGGAGTAATTTACTCAGTTGAATACTTGTCACTGGCAAAAGTAAAATATTGCTGTCAAAGTAAGGTTACAAGTCACCACCCAACCACTGATCCACACCTTTCCCAGAAGGCCCTGCCCCGATGAGCTCTTCCTCACGGCTTCCTTGCTGGCCCTGTTTGCCTCTGTCAGAGCTCCATGGTTCCCCAGGCCGTCCCCAAAGCTGCAGCCCAATGACGATGCACCCCAGCTGGGCAGAGGCGCTCTTTTGGTCCCCTGGTGGTCTGGACGTCCCCTTTCTGTGTTAGGGAGGCTCGGCCTTCTGGGCAGTCTCCTGTGATCTGCACTGGGCATGCTCCCCGTGCCTGAGGGTGAAGGGGACATCACTAGAAATTAGTGCTGGTCGCTAAAATGTCAATATATATCTAATATTAGATTAGATATAGTCAAAGATGTTGTTTAATAGGAGGTAAGGGAAGAAGGTTTTTCTGGTCTTGGAGGCCACATAACACATCTGACACAATTCTCTGATCACATTAGATTGTTCTAGATGAAGTAATGAACAAAGACTTCCCGTAAGTGCTTGGCCATCATATCAATCATCACTAATATTATTTTTTTCTTCTTTTTGGCCCCATTTTAGAACAAAGCTCTTTGATTGGGTGAAATCTGAAATCAACCTTGTTTTTAGCTGAACCGCCATACATTTCCAAGTTTATCCTTTTAGATTTTTTTTACTTTTCAAAACCAAAACCGGACAAAAATTTCTCTAAACCCTAAGAAAATCATGTTATATGATTCACTTCAAATCAAAAAGAGAAAGTCACAAAGTTACAGGGTGACAACAGGTCTCACCGGGAGGCCCTAGTGTCTTACTCCTGGCTTTCTGGTTTGCTTGGAGCTTGGAGGACTGCGATGAAAAAGGCACAATCCCGGCAGGGTTTGCAGGAGCTTCTTTAGAGGATGAGCTAATCTTGATGTCACCGGCTCCACCTTCGCTCTCGTAGCTGCCGTCCTCCTCCTCTGTGGAATCACAACATCAATATGATCAGCCAGGGAGCTTCAAGTGATCTAAATGTAAGCACTGCATTGACAGCAAGCTTTCGATATTCCTCTAGCATCTAAAGTTCAGTTCAGAAGCCTGTGGCTTAACGCACGCAATTACAAAAGTCACATGAGATGAAATTTCGCCATTGATAGATGGTGAATGTTTGATCAAACTTTTCTCGGAGGGTTTTTAGGTGGGATATTTTGTCACATATTAACTCCCAGCTGCACTAACCGCTAACTAATGTGCAGCTTGTTCCTTAACTGCGGTGACGGGAAGCAAATATTGACACACACACACACACACACACACATGCACATATGCAGCGCACACAAACTGGGACACACACAGATTGTTACATTGGCAGCTGTGTGTGTCGCTGACTGCGGGGGTCGTGTCGGGTGTCGACACATCTCTGACACACTTGTCACTTACATGGCGTTCTTGTCAACACTTTGCCTCGGTCACACACAAACACTGACGCACTCGCACAAACATTCAACAACTATGTCTCTTTGCCATCGAGGCCACAAGGTCAGTCGGATTCTGGCGTTTTCCTTAAGTTTTGTTAGTTTTATATCAAACCGTCCTCTCCTGTGAGGCATTTGTTTAAAAGTCACAAAGAGTGTGATTGTTTCTCCTCAACTCAAGCCTCCGAGGAGGGCATTTTCACGAGGTTGGGGAGGTGAGGACTAGAGGGTAAGACCGGGGGTGTGAGATTCTGATCGGGGCCAGGGTGAGCTCACGTTACCGTATAGCATTGAGGGCAGAGGTGGCTGTGTTGCATGCCTGTGGCAAGTCGTTAACGGTTTTAACGGAGTGACAGACGAGCTGTGAAGTGAGAGGAGGGCCCCTTGATGACGGCAGACATCTCACTCTCAGACGCTTCACATGTGCGTGCGCACACACACACACACACACACACACACACACACACACGTGAAAAGAATATCACAATGTCTGCTTGGTGTTTCTGACTCATACTTGTGTGTGACCTGTACTGTAACTCACCGTGCTCAGAGCTCTCGCTGTCACTCCTCTCTTCCCTGACTTCCCGTTTCTCGAAGATCCGGGCGTTCTTGTAGTGTGCTCTGTTCGTGCTGACGCCCATTAGCGCTTTGGGCTTTCGACCCCTCTTCCTCTTCATAGTCTGACCAGCTGCCCAGTCCTGCTGCAGGTCTGATGGATAAACAGCAGGAGGGCGAGTTTAGTTTTAGGGTGCGACTTAATGGACAACAAGTGTCTATATGTACTATATATATATAGACAACAAGTGTCTATATGTACTGTATATACACTCACCTTAAAGATTATTAGGAACACCCTACTAATACTGTGTTTGACCCCTTTTTGCCTTCAGAACTGCCTTAATTCTTCGTGGCATTGATTCAACAAGGTGCTGGAAGCATTCTCTACAAATGTTGGCCCATATTGAGAGGATAGCATCTTGCAGTTAATGGAGATTTGTGGGATGCACATCCAGGGCACGAATCTCCCGTTCCACCACATCCCAAGGATGTTCTATTGGGTTGAGATCTGGTGACTGTGGGTGCCATTTTAGTACAGTGAACTCATTGTCATGTTCAAGAAACCAATTTGTGACATGGTGCATTATCCTGCTGGAAGTAGCCATCAGAGGATGGGTACATGGTGGTCATAAAGGGATGGACATGGTCAGAAACAATGCTCAGGTAGGCTGTGGCATTTAAACGATGCCCAATTGGTACTAAGGGGCCTAAAGTGTGCCAAGAAAACATCCCCCACACCATTACACCACCACCACCAGCCTGCCCAGACTCTACCATCTGAATGTCTCAACAGAAATCGAGACTCATCAGACCAGGCAACGTTTTTCCAGTCTTCAACTGTCCAATTTTGGTGAGCTTGTGCAAATTGTAGCCTAATTTTCCTATTTTTAGTGGAGATGAATGGTACCCGGTGGGGTCTTCTGCTGGTGTAGCCCATCCGCCTCAAGGTTGTGCATGTTGTGGCTTCACAAATGCTTTGCTGCACACCTCGGTTGTAACGAGTGGTTATTTGAGTCAAAGTTGATCTTCTATCAGCTGGAATCACTCGGCCAATTCTCCTCTGACCTCTAGCATCAACAAGGCATTTTCGCCCCCCAGGATTGCAGCATACTGGATGTTTTCCTTTTTCAGACCATTCTTTGTAAACCCTAGAAATGGTTGTGCGTGAAAATCCCAGTAACTGTGCAGAGTGTGAAATACTCAGACCAGTCCGTCTGGCACCAACAACCCTGCCACACTCAAAGTTGCTTAGATCACCTTTCTTTCCCATTCTGACATTCAGTTTGGAGTTCATGAGATTGTCTAGACCTGGACCACACCCCTAAATGCATTGAAGCAGCTGCCAAGTGATTGGTTGATTAGATAATTGCATTAACGAGAAATCTTACAGGTGTTCCTAATAATCTTTAAGGTGAGTGTATATGCTCCCTCTGTACCCACCTTTTCTTCCTTGTCTGCAGTGACTCTTGGAGGCGCCTTCCTCACCATGGGTCCCTCTGCAGTGCAGCATGCCTGCCGACGGTGCACCACGCTGGGCCGCAGCCTTCTGCTTCAGCTGGGTCACCCGCCTGGCCAGCCTGGAGCTCAGGGTGCTGGGCCGACCTCTGTGCTTACAGCGAGCTTTCATCTGTAGACGGGGAGTGGAAAAGCTCATTATTTCTTTCAGTTAATTGAAATATCCAGGAAAGTGAGGAAAAAAAAAAAACATTGTCAGCAGGAAGTGGTTGTCAATGTGTGTGGATGAATCAGAAGAGGCCGCAGAGAGAGACCCACCTGTGCAGAGCTGAGGCTGTTGAAGCCGTGATTGGACATTTTCTTCCTGGCTTTTTCCTCTAGTAAATTCAACCCAGCTCTGGAATCATAAAAACGCAGCAGAGACACACTTAAATGACAATGTATCATATATAAAACAGATCACAGAATCAATCTGATCACACACTTCTTCCCTTTCAAGGCTGATTTTCTATGCCTCTCTGCTCTCCTCAATCGGGTTCATTCATTGTCTCACTCTCTCCCCCACTCTTCCTCTCCGTCTCATAACTTTGATGCGGTAAGAGACAGGCTCTGCCGACCGTCTGCGCAGTTTGACGGCAAACACAGAAATATTCAGCGGCCGTGCGAATATGAAACTCTGCTGAATCACCACATGAAAGGATAAGAATTATCTGGTGTGAAGGAGTGGAGAAGACATAGAGAGACAGAGGGAGGAGGAGGAGAATGGTTGAGGGGGAAGGGAAAGAGACAGAGAGAGAGAGAGATGAAGCAGTCTCGGGGGAGTCTGTCCGTTGACCGGAGCTTCAGGGCTCGATCAATAAACACTAACCTCTATTGAACACTACTCCTCCCTTCCTCCCTTCCTCTCTCTCTCTCTCTCTCTCTCTCTCTCTCTCTCTCTCTCTCTCGCTCTCTCTCTGTCATTCCTTCATTGTATACATGCTCTCTCACACCACAGGCAGCCAAGCACACACACTCACACACTCTCTGTTAGCAGCTGGTGTCTGAGGCAGGTGAATCCTATATTCCCACAGAGGGAAGGTTTAGCTCTCAGCATCTCCGCTCCCAGGAGGGGAGGGGAGGGGAGGGGAGAGGAGAGGAGAGGAGAGGAAAGGAGAGGAGAGGAGAAGAGGGGAGGGGAGGGGAGGGAGGGGAGAGGATCCTTCTATCTAAAAAATTATCTAAAATATCTGAAAGATCTGTCCATCTATCCAGCCAAACCACAATTCCCCCCACCCCCATTCCCCTTTCCTGACTTTTTACCTTGACCCCTCTGAGCTTTTAAGCCCCAAAGTTCACATCATGTCACATCCTCACCAACGGTACGATTAGTGTGAATGTACATTCTGTTCACTAGAATATCTGGCCAAAAAGGTATGTATGATTTTTCATGGTTTGGATTATGTACAGTTAAGGGAAATCTTAATACTGCAGCATTCAATGATATTTTAGACAATAGTGTACTCCCAACTTTGTGGCAACAGAACTTGTCAGGCTTGCACAGAGCCCTGACCCAGACTCCATCCAACACCTTTGGGATGAATTGGAATGCTGTCTGAGTCAGGCCTCAAGGCATCAGAATGCTTTAAACGCAGTGCTTTTCTGATCATTGAACAGCGGCTGAAACCACCTCCCCCCCACACCTATCAGAAGCTGGAATTGCGATCTGACAATTTCTGTAACTTTCTAAAACTGACAATACAACAATCACGCCCACTTTGCACAGTGACTGGCCAGATGGGCAGAGGGGAGGAAGTAACCTTCATGTCTTTGAGTGTGCGCTGTTATCCATATTTGAACGATTATCATGTCTTGGCCCATTCTATGACGGCAGGCTTTTTTTTTTTTTTTATCTCACCTTCAAAAGTGTGGTTTTTCAGAACTGCTATAAACACTTTTGCCTTAAGATGTGGTTGGATGACACATCGTGTTTGTTTCGAGCATGCCCTGGCCTTTTCTGTCTGACAGAAGTGGCCAATCTCAGTAATGCCCCTGTGGCTGAATGGGAACAAACCCCTGCTGGCAGGTTATTGATGAAAAGCCTACCAAAAGGAATGGAGGCTGTTAATAGCAGTATATTCATTTCTGTGGTTGGAAATGACGTGTTCAACAATCACATAAAGATGCTCAGATATCCCCATAACTTTTGGCCATTTAGTGTGCATGTGTGTACCAAGAGGGATCTGGAAACGTTACAATGCCTCTCTATCCCCCACTCTCTCGCTGTTTCATTTCAACCCACAACTCTTTAGAGAAGATGAAAGCGTAAACAAATGATACATTGCTCGTTAATAACAACAGAAATGCTGCTCAGGCACGTAGCGGCCAGCGCTACCAATTAAACAAGTTGTGCGTATGTGTGCGTGTGTGTGTGTGTGTGTGTGTGTGTTTGTGTTGTACCAGCATGTATGACTAAAGCCTTTCATTGTCACTTTCATTAGCGCTTTCTAATCATGGTAACCGTGACAAACCCTGAGTTTCTCTAATCATTTTATCAAGGCGAAGGGTGCACATGCTAACAGAGGTGGGGCAGCATGAGAAAACACATTTATCATTATGAGTGTTGAACACTGGCTGTGTGTGTGTGTGTGTGTGTGTGTGTGTGTGTGTGTGTGTGTGTGTGTGTGTGTGTGTGTGTGTGTCTCCAGCAATGTGCTGGAACGTGCGTTAGCATGAAAGTGTGCGTGTCGAAGGTGTTGAATAATGTGTGGTTGTGTGTTGCAGCGGGTGGGGGTGGTGTTGAGTCGTTTATCACTGTAATAACTGTACATCGGGACTTTGTCCGGCTGTATTAATATATGCTCGAGGTTCACAGGGAATCAGGACATAATCAATGCAAGTGATAAATATGATTAAAAGTGATTAATGATGATTAATGAAGGTCTCATCTCCATTACCTTCTCTCATTTAAAAATCACACCGAGCTCACAACTCCCATCACATAACACATTGTGTGTGTGTGTGTGTGTGTGTGTGTGTGTGTGTGTGTGTGTGTGTGTGTGTGTGTGTGTGTGTGTGTGTGTGTGTGTGTGTGTGTGTGTGCGCGCAGCTCCTTCCAGTGCCCAATCAAGCAAATCATCAGCTATAGAGCATTTGAATCAATTCAGCTAAAGAAGAACTTCTTGAAAATCAAGCGTGCCTTTCACTAGGAACACAAACAGAAATCAGGATGAATGAGTTGGGCTTGCCAATCACACTGATTATACTGACGCAATATCAGAGGACTGACCTGAGTCTTTTGGAGCTCTCGGCAGCAGCTGGGCTGGGGGTGGACTTGCGCTTGCGGGGGCGGCCGGGCCGCCGGCGGGCAGGGCTACGACATGTCTCCTCTTTCCTGCAGAGGGGAAGACAAAAAGGAGGAGGAGAGGAAGCGAGAGAGAGAGAGAGAGAGAGAGAGAGAGAGAGAGAGAGAGAGAGAGAGAGAGAGATCAAATATGCAGTCCAGACAGCAGGAGAAATCAGGAGGAAACTTGTATCGGCTACAGGTCAAACTGCATTAGGTAAGAGCAGGCAGCAAGTCCTGATAAATCAGGAGGATGCAGCATGACAGCAGAAATGTGAATGTTGGAATGCACGGCTCAATATAGACAATGTGTGTGTGTGTGTGTTGTCTCTGCTCACTGGTGGTCGTGTTTCCTCTGTAGCTTGGCCAGTTCTCTCTGTTTCTCTTTGTAGCGGCGCTGTAGCTCAGCCAGCTGGACACGCATGGCCAGCTCCTCCCCTCCCATCGTCTCCATGGAGCCCTTCACTGGGCACACCTGACACACACACACACACACACACACACACAATAGGGGAATTTCAATGCTGAACACAAACTGAGATCAACAGTCACTGGATATGTGAAGTATAGCCAGCTTGTGTTTGGGCAGCTTGATGATTGGATGGATTTTTCTGTAACTACAGTAGAAGTTTGGTCACTTTGGTTTAGATATGTGGACCATTTCTGCTCAAAAAAATTTATTAAATACATTTTTTTGTTTAAATTAACACCAAATATATTAAATATAGATTTGCTGTAGCCAGCTTTATTTCTGGGACTTTTTCAAGAAAATTTGGATCCACCCCACATCAGGTGTTCATATAGTCTCACATCAATTATTGGAACTGGTAAAACATTTCTGGCTAATTGAAATAACATTTTGTGGACATGTTTCTGCACAAAATTGCAAGATTTAACCATAGAAAAATATTAATCTTATTTCACTTCAAAAGCACAAAATATGCATTCTGTAAAGCCTCACCGGCTCGTGGCGAGGCGTCCAGCTGCACTTCCTGCGCAGGTTGAGCCTCTTCCTGATTGGACACTGCTGGTCCGCCCCCACACCCACAACCCCTCCCCCCATCTCCAGGGCACGGGCGGCCGCCAGCGTCGCCAGACTGTGGAGGTCAAAGGTCAGCATGTCCTCACCTGCACGGAGACGGATTGTTTCGGTTTAGATTGGTATATCACATAGCGGCTGACACAGCGTTATAAAACAGGCTGTGCGCTGAATGGATTTATTTCTAGGAACGATGAAACACGTGCCTTGAAAAGTGGTGATATTTATGATATTAGCTGTGTAGTTTATTTGATGTATACTGGTGTTCTTGCTTAATCATTCACACACACACACACACACACACACACACACACACACACACACACACACACACACACACACACACACGAGGGGGAGTGGGAGAGAACGATCTCTACATCTGTCACTGTCATTAACTCTGTCATTGTCACAGCACCAGCAGATGAAACAGAATATTCATGAG
>NC_041351.1:18283530-18333530 GCF_004354835.1 Perca flavescens | reverse complement strand
CATAAACTTTTAAAAGGTTTTGAAAGAGGCAAATAGTGTCAGATATGTAAATGAGGTTTAAAGGCCACACAAACAAAGCAATGCATTTCCAAAAGAACTCACCCTCAGAGTCTTTCTCTTTGCTCTCCCTGCTCCTCTGCTGGATCTCCAGCTCGGCAAGTTCTCCCAGTATCTCCATACCGTGGTGCGGTGGAGGGCTTGGGGCCTGGACAGCAGGTACTGGTGGGTACAAGGCATCTCTGGTGGCGCACAGAGCCGCGGCGATCAGGAGCTCCAGGCTCCACATGTAGGCCCCTTGAAGCTGGGCTGCTGTGCTCGACGCGGGAGGGAGGATGGGGTCAAAGGACGGGGAAGGAGGAGGAGAGTTACACTTTAGTTCCATAGAGTCCTCCCCTGGACTCATCCCACTCCCCTTCTCTTCCTCCTCATCCTCAACCACCTCTACATTCTCCCTATCTTTGTCCCCATCATCCTCCTTCTCCTCCTCTACAAACACAGAGTAAGTACATTCTGTTGGTTCAGGCCTCATTTTCTCTCCCTCATCCTCCTCCATGTCCTCTTTTCCACGTTCCTTATCATCCTCCTGCTCTTTGGATAGTTGGGGCTCCTCCAGGTCAGCCTTCTGGCCCGGGCAACCCAGAGAGAGCTCTACTTTTAGGGCTTTGCCTGTGGCTGTGGCCGGGCAGGCTGGATCTGGGACCGGAGCTGGGGAAGGCCATGGCGGCAATCCAGAAATCGTGCTCTCGGGTTCGGTGCATTCTTTGGCTTCCACCCTGCTTTCTTCCTCCTCCTCCTCCTCTGCAACTCCACTTTGGGATTCCACCACTTCACATTCTCTCTCATCCTCTGCTTCCTTTCTCTCCTCTTCTTTGGTGATGCGACATGGATGTGGGATGGACTTAGAGTCTGGCTGTGCTGGCTCTGCCTCAACTGTGGCTTGTTCAGCCAATCGAGCTTCAGGGGGCGAGGGCCCGGCCTTGTAACCCATGGTGATCGGAGGGTAGGTGTAAACAGGTGGTAGGTCTGGAGGAAAGTTAAGAAAGCAAAGGTGAAATAGGTCTTTGACATGAAATTGTTTTCACAATCTGACAAACTGTACATAACATTTACAAGCATCTACAAAAAATCTTTCAGTCAGGCCCTTTCCCCTAAATTCATTGCCATTCTTTGCAGGCAGACAGGATGAAGCACGTGATTACAGTTGGAATAATACACTGACAGCAGGGTGCAGACAACACAGGGAGTGTGTGTGTGCTCATGTGTGTATGTGTACAGTAGTGTATATTATATGTACTGTATGTGTGTGTAGGAGTGTGTGTGTGTGTGTGTGTGTGTGTGTGTGTGTGTGAGTGTATAGATCTATGTGGGATATTGATGACACCCTGCCGTTTTCAGCGCCGGCCCTGTCACCCCTGCGCTCTTATTATTGATGGTATCCCTCCGCCTCCTGACAACACAGCCAGATGAATGCGTACCCTTCCGCCTGTACTTCTCAAGGACCCCTGAAGGATAAGGAGGGCCTGTCTGTGAAGATTTCACTGACCTTCCTTTTGTGACACACATGCGAGCTCAGACACACACATGTGCACGCTGGCAGGTCACACATACACACTGAGTGCCCATATGCTTTCTCTGACCTTAATGGCTGACCTGCCCGCTGTCCCTCTTTAGCTTTCACAGAAAGAAAAAAAATTGGGCACACACACACACACATATACACACTCAAGGACACAACGAGCAAGGGATCAGCCATGCTTCAAACAATTTCTGCAAAATCAAAAGAATACCATGCTTCAAAGACCGGTGCTACATCTCTGCAGCAGCACTCTTCGTCTCTCTCTCCCTCTTTTTTTTTTTTGTCTCACATTACTCTCTCTATCTCTGTGCCGTTGCCGTGTCTCTCACTCTCTGTTCGCTGTCTTTATTTTTGTTATCTGACTGTTCGACTAAAGTTCTTCTTTAAATGCAGACACTGCATTCGTTAACCATCCTACAGACTTCTCCACACTCACCTGGCTCTAGGGATTGTGGGTAGTCCTGAGGTGGCTGTCCCTCTCCTCTGTCACTGCCCCTCTCCAGCCCCTTAGAGAGGTGTGAGGGAGCAGGACTTAGTGCCGGGGAGCGGGGTGCCGCCGCAGCCGGGCTCGGTGCAGTGGTCAGAGGGTTTGGCGGGTGAGGTCGCCTGGACGGGGAGTGGTAGCACGGGGATTGGCGGCTGCTGGGACACATTCCCGGAGACGGGGTGGGCGTCTTGGGTGGAGGAGGGGTGTGGGAGAAGGGTTTGGCCACATGAGAGGAGGTGTTGGACGAAGAGGAGGGAGTTCTGGATGCGGAAGATTCGTGAGGAGAGTCCTCTATGGTGATAGCATGCTCCTCGTGTTTTCTCTGTGGAAGAGGATAATAATCCTCAAAATGTTAGCTTAAAATATATATTTCATATTAATTAAAACATTTCAACCATAGCGATTAAAGCCACTTATTTTATCTAAAATGATCTAAAAATCTTGATGTCAGAATATGCAGCAGTTTTCTTAAAATAAATAGGACAAGGGGTAGTTTAACACAATAATACATAAACAGAAATACCCAAAAAAATCTTCTGACAGAAAAGCCTTGAAAAAAGAAGTTACAGTGTCAGCCACGCTGTTTGATTGGCAAATTATCTGGCAATGTGAGAGTGCAAAAGCACCACGCCAACTTTATCGATGAAACCTTTTGCCAAAAAATAATAATGAGGAAGTCATTGGCTTAAATAATTATTGCTCAGTGTGACTTTACATATGCTTTTCTTTTAGTGTTGAGAAATGTAGGCTGGGAGATCAAACAATCTATTGTTAATATCAAACAAATGATTAGCAGAGCTGTATCTTAGTCCTGACTTCTCAAATGAGGAAGATGAACATCGGCTTGAGTCAAAATATTTCCACACTTCCTTATTCTCATTTGGCAAATGTTTCACAATATGTTAACAGGATTTCACAGGTTTAGACTCAAATGTAACCTCTCTCCAAATGTGTGTGGGTTGTGTTAGTATTAGTACCTGTCCTAAGGAGTGGCGCTGCATGTGCTCCATGGCTCGCTGTTGCTGCTGATGGTGCTGATGCTGCAGGGCGTACAGCTCCTGTTGCTGTAGGAATGAGGAGCGGGAGTAGACAGGGTGATGCTGCAGGTGAGAAGGAGGACCTCTGCCTCCGTACACAGGGGGCCACAGACCTGACTGCTCCAGAACGTCTGGAGTAGGAAACAAAAAAAGATTGTTTAGCATTTAGTTTGATTTGAATTAAAGAAAATTGGTACAAAAGATGAAGAAAGTAAGACATTCCTGTTGGCAAAATACAACCATTAAACTTTTGAATAAATAACCAGCAAGATGGTCGGGACAGAAATATTTTCAGGACTTTTGAAAATGTGGGATGGCAGAGGAGCTCGGCCACCTTAACTAAAGATGTAATGACTGTGACCTGTATGAGCCTTAGACACAATCAATGAATGCATGCTTCACCTTCTCCATTCACCTACTCTTTCTATTTCTAATGATGGTGTTTCTCTATTCAGGGAAACACTTTTTTTTTTTCAAAGCTACACCCTGGGCGCGCGCACACACACACACACACACACACACACACACACACACACACACACACACAGACACACACCCCTCCTTGGCTGCCTTGTCGCTGGGAACCTTTGTTCTGTGAGATTAGCCTGAGTGGGCTAATGTTTCCCAGGGGAAGGGTTCAGTGGATGCACTTCCCCTCTCTGTAGGAACTCCCACGGAGCGAGGCAAGGGAGGCGGGAGATAATTAAATTTCACAGCCTGTTTGCAAAGCAGCATTGACGCACACACACACACACACACACAAACACGCACACTTTTTTCTCTCTCTCTCTCTCTAGCAATGACTGAGATGCACAACCCTTAACACTGAGCAATGTCTCATGTTATTCCAGACATGAGCACAACTAACTTTGGATGTCCACATACACACAAAGTCCAGTGCTCCACCACAAAAGAGATGAACGCCAGTTAAAATGGTTTGCACAATGCCAGGCACATGCAGGAGTGGGGCAACGGAATAGCTGCTCCCATTAACGAAGCTATAAAACACGGTCCCACTGACAGAGGGACTTAGTTGAGCATTATATTATGATTACCCAATGATACTAAAACTCTGGGAGAGAAATGGCAGTGGCTCTGATGGTACAAATAGAGAGAAGGAGGGAAGTAGGGGGCTGTAAGTACTGGTAGACAGCACTGTATATAGGCTCTGCTGGTTGTGTGTGTGTGTGTGTGTGTGTGTGTGTGTGTGTGTGTGTGTGTGTGTGTGTGTGTGTGTGTGTGTGTGTGCGCGCTGTTGTAAAAGGAGGCTTAGCATACCGAGGTGATGATGAGGCCCAGGTTCTGAAGGCAGAACAACCAGCGGGGAGTTGGGGTCTTGGGTGAGCGATCCCAAAACTGGCTGCAGAGGACTGGGCAGACCTGGTGGAAAGCCAGGGCTCATTCCCACGTGACTCAGACCTGCAACGACACACACACACACACACACACACACACACACACACACACACACACACAACACAGTCAAATGAGGGCAACATTTAAATACTCATTTTACTACTCCAAAAAGATAGTGGTGTGCTTTAAGGGATAATCTTGGGACACTCTCAACCAGGGCTGGGTATCGTTCCAAAAACGTTGATACCGGTACCAATATCAATATCAATACCGTGACTTATGTTTCAAGCTCCTATGAGCCCTATGAGTCTCTGTACGTAACATAGATTTTTTTTCCTGAATGCCTCTACGGCGTTTAACGTTAGACAGCCAATCACCAGCATTACTAGATCTTGGTAGAAGCATGCTGCATGCTTATTGGCTTGATACCGCTCATGAGACTAACTCGTTAGGTATTGAAATTGGGTATTGTATGACGAGGAATTCTTCTATACTTGATACTTTAAAGGCAGAATTTGGTTGGTGCCTAAAAAGTACCGAATTCGGTACCCAGCCCTACTCTCAACAAACTGAGAATGAAAGTACTCCTGCTCCTCTATGCGTGAGTGTCTGAAGTTTGCTTTTGTTCTACATTTGATTTACCGTGTCACCATGGTTGAATAAAGGAAAGACAAAAAAAAACATATTCATCTTCAAATGGAGAGCATTTATGGTACAGACCACGTTCTATGCATTAAGTTAAAACTACACTGGCCGAAAAAAAACATCATGCGCTGCTCCTCTGCTCTACTCACTGTATGAATGCCCCATCCAGAGGGAGGGACTTCCTGTCCTTTGCATCCAGTGGTGGTGAGCCGGGTGAGCATGTGCGGCAGGGTCCGCCCCTAACCTACTGGCCCCGCCGGGAACCAAGAGGTGAGAGGTCAGGTCACCGTGGCAACTACTGGAAGGGTGGATCCTGGCGAACTCCACACGATCCTTGTTTTCCCTGTCATGGCAGTATGTGGGGTGAACTTTGTCATTATGTTGATTATCCCTGTTATTGTCACCACCATCATCATCATCACCACCACCACCATCATTATGATCATTATCTTCATCCTTGTCATCTTCATTACCACTACTACCATTATAATCATCAAGAAAAGGAAATGTGACGGCAACAGGAACAGCCATCATCTTGTGCCCGGACTATGGGTTCTCATTATATGTTTTCTTCCCTCAATATGACTACATAATAAGAGCCTGATACTTCAGAGACATCAGTATTAGTCCCTGTAACATTAATGCACCCCATCTCATCTTAGAGAGAAAGAGAGAGAGAGGGCAAGAGAGAGAGAGAGGGCGAGAGGGTACAGAAATACCACATCAAAGGGTAAATGGAGTGAGGGGATGTGAAAAAAAGAGAACCAGAGCCTCAGACTGGGAGAGAGAAGCTAAGAGAATAAAAGAACTGCAGCTTATCAGATGAGAGGAAAAATGAATAGATGCTGCAGTGTGCATGTGCGTGTGTGTCTATGAGTGTGTTCGTATGTGTTGGTGTTTGTGATGTTTAAGTGTACCTGATTATCATTTCTCGGTCTCTGTCCAGGTGATGAAGGCTGATCTGCTCCTCGGACATCCTCTTCCTCTCCTCTGCCTCCCGACCGAGAGGATACGCAGGGCGTGACACCCCTGCATTGTAAATACAATCATAGTAACATGCTTACAGCAACTGGCATCAAAAATATAAGATGGCAATGTTTCAAACACGTACGTCTGGAAACACAAAGCACTGAGGACATTCAAAAGGAAAAGTCTAGCTGAAAATAATTGTACAAATAATGTCATATTATTATGTTCATTGCATGCAAGAAAAAGAAAATGTACCTTTTCTTGCATTACTTCTATGCCTCACATATTTCTATGACAAAAAGTTATGTTCTATAATTCCTCAGAAGGAGCTTGACAACCACTTCCCATGCAGAAATCAGTGTGTCTCCCTCTTTACAGTGAGTTTCTCCACATCAATAGCTGTTTTCAAGTTTAATCATGGATTTTTCCCATAATGCAGCCTACAGCTAAGAAATAGCATTAATTAAAATGACGTTCAGCGCAAGGAGCATTAATGATGTCTGACCTTTCATGCTGGGCAGCACCCTGCCCTGTCTGCTGTGTCCAGGGGGGTTGTCTGGGGAACGATGGGGAGGCCTGGCTACCGCAACCGCAATACCCACCGGGGGCTGTCGCACTTCCCCCTCACCTGCCTCCCCTGCCTCCTTCCCACCTCTGTCTCCCCTCTCTCCCTCGTTAGTGGAGCCTCGGCGAGGGGGGAGCGATTGTTTGGGAGGGTCTTGCGGGGAGGCATTGCTTTTAGCTCCACCCCTGTCCCCCTTCTCTGATCTCTCTCCACCCTGCTTGAGGCAGCCAAGACCTCCAAAGGGGCCCCGCTGTGGCAGCAGCAAAGGCTGCTGGGAGCTGTAGTTCATTAGGTTCTTCATGGCACTGCCCTCCCCCTCAGTGTTGTGCGATGAGGAGCGGGATAAAGGTGGAAGCGGTTGAGAATGGGGCTGGTTGTGGTCACTGTTTGGAGCTCTGGTGCTAAGACCTCTAACTTCATTGTTACCAACTGATGCATGCTGGGAGCCTTTTCTCTGATCCTCTTGGTAGCCCCCTCGAGCCCCCCAGGAAGGTGCTGTATGACCTCCGTCTCTTCCCCTCTCTTCTGTACTCGCTCCGTGGCTGCTGTGCTGCTGGTGCCGTATCCTTGCAACCTTTTGTCCCTCCCTCTGAGATGTTGCCCCTGGCCCCACCCTCCCATCAGGATGAGGACCTGAGTGGGAACAGTCCCTGAAGGGAGGAGTGCTGGTGTCGGGGCCATTCTTGGGTGTGCCCTGTCCAGCACCAGGGTGTGTCCCCTGGGCCTCTAGTGGGAGTGAGGGCCGGTAAACATCGTCCACAACCTCTACATCTCTGTAGGATGAAGATCTGTCCAGGCTGCAGGACCGCAGCTCAGACTGAGAGCTCACGTTGGAGCTGGCTTTGTGGAAGTGCTGTGTCTGGTGGCTCCAGTCGGGAGGTTTGTCAGCTTTGCCATATCCCAGCTGCTGCTGGTGTGGTTGGGATTTGTCCTTCTTTTGGCAACTACTAAGTCTGCTTGGGTGATGAGACGGACTTTCAAAAGGTCCTTCTCCACTCTTGTCATCTCCCCTTCTCCCACCTCCTCCTGCTCCACGACAGTCAGTGGCTGCCAGGTCTGCCAGTGGCCCAACTGAAGGCACGTAAGTTGGGCCACTTACTTTCGCCTCCCTGCCAGACCCTCCAGGGGTGGATGCTGGATCTTTGGAGGGCGTCAGTGTAAAAGGGGATGGGGGACAGTAGAACTCGGGATGAGGATGGTGATGTGCATGGTGTAGCCACCCTCCTCCCACTGTGGAGCCCATGTGCAAAGCATGAGGAGGAGGGGGCGGAGGGGGAGGCATGGAGTAGGAGGCGTTTGGAGGTGCCAGGATGGCTGTCGCTGCAGGTGCACCTCTTCTCATACATTCATTGGAAGAAGCTGAGGATTCGCTGATCCTCATCTCCCCATTTATGGCTCCATCCTTGGAGCACAGCCTGCCTCCTTTAGGTGGAGGTCTACCCGCCCCGCCGCCACTGCAGCTGCTCAGAGCTCCACCCTTTCCTCCAGAGCCAGTCTCTGCTATCGAACCACTGGATAGTTTACAGGCACTCATATGTTTGGTCTCCTGACTGCTCGAGTCACTGTCTCTGTACTCTTTGTGTCGCTCCAGAGGGTGTCTGTGGTCCTCCTCTCTGCCCTGTGGTGTAAGGTGAGGAAGGAGGGCATGATGAGGGTGGGGGTAAGCTTGGTGGTGGTGGTGGCCGGACGGAGTGGTGGCAGGATTCGTCTGGTGATGATGGTGATGATGAAGGTGTTTGTCTTTGCTCTCCTGGTGCCGCTCCTTGCTGCCTGATCGCTCCTTTACCTTTGACACGGATGAAACTCCTTTCTCGCCCACATCCTTGGTGCTCTTCCCACCTCCCCCCCCATTGTCCGTCTCTCGGCTGCAAGAGCCAAGTGGGTGGCCTGGGGCCGTCCTGGACAGTGGAGGAAGGCTGTGACTGGTGGAGAGCAGAGGGGGCTGGGCAGGAAGTCCTCGCAGGTAGAAGTGATCTGTGGGAGAGTGGAGAAGAATTAAAATCGCTGAAGTTGAAGGTTTCTAGAAATTTAGAGAGACATGTTAGCTGCAAAGTGGCTGCTAAAAACATTGCTTTTTATAATTTATAATCATTTCTAATAATAATGTATACTCTTTATTGATCCCCAATGGGGAAATTACAATTCTCTGTTGTTATTACACACTACACACAGGCCTGAAACACACACACACACACACACACACACACACACACACACACACACACACACACACACACATGCTCAGGTCCTTTACATGCATGAATGGAGGGATGTCAGAGTGAGAGGGCTGCGACTGCTGAACAGGTGCCCTGAGCGGTTGGGGGGGTTCGTGCCTTGCTCAAGAGCACCTTGGCAGTGCCCAAGGAGGTGAACTGGCACCTCTCCTGCTACCAGTCCACCTCTGTACTTTGATCCGTACGAGTACTTGAACCAGCGACCCTCCTCTTCCCAACTCCAATACGGACTGACCTACTGCCACCCTATTTTATACAGTTTTATTAAAATGTTTTTCGTTGATATGTGGAGAAAAGGGAATGGGAAGTTGAAAAACTAAACCCTGAGTTACCAGCTGTTGTTACTCCCGTGATGGGTGCTGATTAAGCAGTTTTGGGGAAGTATGAAGCTATTTTCTCTCTGTCACATTCACACACCAACACCTACCTTTTTGAGTTTCATAGAAGCGGTGCTGTCCATAGAGACCGTTGCTATGGTGATCCAGGGGACTCATGGGGAGAAAAGGAGAAGCAAGACTTCCTGAATAGCTGGGGTACCCTGTCAGAGGGAGGGAGGGAGAGGAGAAAGAATTGATGTCTCTCCGCAGCGTTGACATTCAGCAGCCCTCTAAACAAACAGTTTATCTCTACAATCCATCATGAAACTGGGCCATTTTGGAAAACACAGAAAAAATATGGCCAGTTGGTGCTACTTTCACCATAAATGCACTTTTGCACAAACACGCTATATGGGTTGACATTATTTACAGTGGACAAAGTGGTGACAAAAACCACAGCAGACAGCTACTGCCAAGTGTTTGCAGCATTTAACTGGATGGAATTTGCTATTCTACAAAACACATTTTTCCCAAACCCAAGACAAATAGTATGAAGCATCGCAACCTCCCCTTTCCTTCAAAGCACACACACACACACACACACCCACACACACGCACGCACAAGGTCACTGGGAGGGGGGAATGGTCGTTCCACTCTGTTCCTCGTCTTCCATGATTTTGAACTGTATCGTACGATAGAGGAGGTCTTCGTAGTTTGTGTTGGTGGGGGTGGATGGGTGAGGGATGGTGTGTATGTGTGTGGAGTTGTCGTGGTGGTTGAGGAGGGGTTATATGGGGGGAGGAGGGGGACAGCAAAATCACCACAGGCCCACGTACCAACACGAGTACACAAACACATAGACACCACACAGGAGGCACACAAGTCCACATAATGGGGCCAAAAGGCTTGCAGTGTGTGTGTGTGTGTGTGTGTGTGTGTGTGTGTGTGTATGTTCTCCAGCAGCTGGTTTCATGCCCCACAGAGTGTCCTTGCCGGCCCGTTAATTGGCAGCCGTTAAAAGTTTAACGGTGGTGGCCAAAGTAAACAGCACTCCATAAAAACTCATCCTACGCATTCCACAGTCGCACTGCAAAACCACCAACACCCCCTCGCTGCTCTCAGCATGTGTGTGTGGGACTCGGTGTGTCTGCGTGTACATGCGGCAATGTAAATGCATGACTGTGTACACTCTACCGTGTGTGTGTGTGTGTGTGTGTGTGTGTTTGTGTGTTTGTGTGTGTGTGTGTGTGTGTGTATGTGTATGTGTGTGATTACTCTGACTGGTTAACAACCAGTGAATCTAAATGGCAACAATTAGCCAAAAGGCTCTATCAGCCATCTAAAGCCAATCCCCCGGGTAATGATGAGTGATAAAACTCAGGAGGGAGGGAGTGAGGGAGGGGAGATGAGAAAGAAGAGGGGAACAAAGACAGCAGAGGGACACGCTGGGAAAAAAAGGAGGGGGAGAAAGAAAGGAAAGGAGGGAACGAAGGGAAGGAGGAGGTTAGCGATTTGAACGAAGACAGTAAAAGTAAAAGAGACCAGAAGAACAGGGCTGTCAATATGAAAAGCCCCCAATCTGGTGCTGCTGTGAAGCGTATGGAGAAGGGAGTGTGTGTGTGTGTGTGTGTGTGTGTGTGTGTGTGTGTGTGTGTGTGTGTGTGTGAGGGGGGGATGGAAGATGAAGGAGGAAGTGAAAGGGAAGTGGAAAGCTTTGAGATGGCTGAGATGAGAGGAAAGAGGAAAGGGAGGTAAGGAGAGGAGCGAGAGCACATGAGAGAGGGGACAAAAGCAAAGGACAGGTGTGGAAGAGGGAGAGCGAGCGGCAAGCGAGAGGATAGGTGTGTGTGTGAGAGAGAGAGAAAGACAATTTGTGTGTGTGTGTGTGTGTGTGTTGGCCAGGTTTCTTCTCTGTGTGCTGGCTACGCTCCACTCTCTGGACCGTGGCCAGCTGGCAGACCGCCCACCGGAGCTCCCTGGCTTGAATTCTTAAAAACAATCATTTGTAGTGTTCGTGCGCGTGTTCGTGCATGAGTGTGTGTGTGTGTTCAGACATCAAAGCCGAGCCACACAGACACAAAATCTGTCTGATAGGTGCACACATTCACTCTCCACATCCACATCCACATCCACACACACACACACACACACACTATCCTTTCACTGCTGCTGCTCTCTCTCTCGTGTTCACGTTGAAGTCCTGCCTCTGGTTCTTTCTATGAATCTGATTTAAGACAGTCAGTCCAGCGCTCATTTTCGTAGCTTAACTGTTGCTATTTATCGCTTGATGAGCTGCAAATGAGGCAGTTCTACAAACAACTCCTTTCTAGCTTTAAAGCTAGAGATTTCTACGTAAAAACACAGCTTTTATGAGTTCATCTTATGAGCCTAAATCCCAGCGGTAGAGAAGTGTCCTGTCTCTACGAGGGAGAGGCAGCGTGTTCGACTTATTTATTCACATTCAATTCTGGTGTGTACACTTCTTCAGCAACAGGATGTGACAAATTAAAACTTATAGGAGGGAAATAAAAACTCAAACAGCAGCATCCTCCAGGAAAAGCCAAACGTAACCATCTTTTGCTTCTCTTGCTCCTCTGGTACAAAGCAATAAAAAAAGTTGAAGAAATGACCTCGAAAACATTGACATTTTCTTGATTAAACCAAAACTTTGCATCTAAGAACTGTGGCAGGTAGAATATTTATTTGATGCTGTAAAATAAGTCAGAAGAGTCCTTTTTCACAGCGGACATTTTGACATTTCATAGCAAGAAGATCACCTGAACTAATACCAATGGCTCCATTTTAGAGTCCCAGTAAGTCATATCAGTAAGTCAGCATGCACATAGGCTCACCTAAATGGAATGCAGTGGTAATTAATGTTATTGATTACACCTGTGCTTTCCCTGCTATGACATGTCAAAGTGCAGTGGAAGCAGCCTGTTAGTGCAGCAGGCAGAGTAGAACTGTTTTAAAATGCTCTACTTTGTACGATATCGTAGAAAACGAATAAATGTTTGCACCGAAAGCTGAATGGTTTCCATTTCATTCTTTGGCAACAATGCTTGGAGATATCCAATAGTTTCCCAGGGTTTCCCATCACTCTGGGTGTTATCGTTTACTCGCTCACATTTTGTGGGAAAACTGGCGAAACGTGAAGTTCTGATTCGGACCGTTTTTCACTGTTAGTTGAGAAATGCAGCCTGTGGCGGAAGCTGTCTCTCTGTTGAAGCTTTTTCTTGGTGGTTATCTGTTTAGACCCATCTCACTGTCAAAAGAGCAATGCTCTTACACAACACACACACACACACACACACACACACACACACACACACACACACACACACACACCTGAAAAGGACAGATAACTAAGTCAAGCTCATTCTTAGACCACAAACGGTTAACAGTCGAAAGAGGACATAATGGATGTGGATGCGCACATTTTTGTGTGTGCGCGTGTGTGTGTGTGTGTGTCTGATCAGGAAGGGGGCCGTTGGAGGTCGGTTAGCCCAGAAGGGGCCCTGAGGGTGGGGCTGCGGTCGGAGGGGGAGGGTGCTGTGAAGAAGGAGAGGATGGTGGAAATGGGGGTAAGTTTCAATGTGTGTGTGTGTGTGTGTGTGTGTGTGTGTGTGAGGGTGAGGCGGAGGAGCTCATGAAACTTAAAACTCACCCCTAAAAGAGAGCAGGGGTCTGAGAGATGAGTGAAAGGAGGAGAGTGAATGCAAGGAGCCTTGTGTGTATTGTGAATTACTGCCGATTATGATGCTGTTTGTAAACTGCATGAAGGTGTGTGTATGTGTGTGTTTGTTTGTGTGTTTAGGTGGCAAGAGGAAGAGGAAGGCTTCGGTCGTGCAACATTTTTGAAAGTGTCACGGTGTTCGAGCTCTGAACTAGAAAAACACCACAGACACAAAGCCACATGCTTGCTGACATACAGAGCCAAAAGAGAGTTGTATGTGTGTGTGTGCGTGTGTGTATATGTGTGTGTTTCTATAAGTAGCATCATCTGAGGCGTCACTGCTGCACGTGTTTGGCCTCAGCTCAGTGTTGGTTAAACCACTTAATGGCTCCATCTCGATCTAATCCCATACCAAGACCCTGGATTAACCAGAGACCCAAGCACTCTAGGCTGCGTCCTGCATGAGTGTGTGTTTGTGTGTGTGTGTGTGTCTTACCTTCGTGTGAATGGGGGAACCAGATAGGGGAAGCGCTCGAATGGGGTCCAGGCCTGTAGGAGGGGGACGAGGGGGAGGCAGCAGGTCCCGAGGGGTGAGGAGGGTGGGAGGGCGGCGACCCCATACTGCTGGCCAGGAAGGAACCCATGAAGGAAGCACCTGAGAGACAGAGGCTGGAGGTTAGAGAGGTGCTCACAGATAAAAGTTGACTCTTGCAAGAGGGTGGGGGAGGGTCTACTGAGGTGCCAATGAGCAAGCAACACCACAGAAGAAGTACAGAGAAACTCTGTTAAACTGAGAAGCAGCAGATGTGCAGTCAAACGCCATCGGAAGGTAGAAAAAGAAAATGTTTCTAGCTTTCTACACGTCTAAGTATTTCACACTTTTTTTTAAATGTCTCACGTCTGCTTTTGTATCCTGTGACGATGCCTGTGATTTCTATTTGTGCCCAGATGTATGTGTCACTTGTTGCTCGCAAATTGAGAAATAAAACACTGACACTGAACATGGCAATCTTCATCTTCAAATTATAATAACACAGCAGTGGTGAAAAACATGTTCCCACATTATAACAAGAGGCAAAATATTGTTTTAATATCATTTAAATATGAACATTTCAGGAGCAAGAACCCCGGAGTTTGAGGTTGGATCTTTCTCCTGTTAGCAGGTAAAAAGTCAGACACGGCAGATATGGACGGTATTACTATTACTGATTAGTTCTGTAAAAAAAAAAAAAAAAAAAGAATTATGACCTGCCCTAGAGAAATAAATCCCTTCAAGCTACATTCACATTGCAGCTGAAAGTGTCCCAATTCTGATCATATTTCTACTCGCATGTGACATACATATCAGATTCTTCAAATTATGATCAGGAAAAAGCTTCAAGGTGACTTTTTCTTCTTCTCAATTCTGATCTGAATGGATATAAACTGGGGCCTGGGACACGTGGCTGACATGCAACTTGTATTTGATTGCTCAAACAAGTAATTGTTACTGTTGATGATTTTCAACTGAGTCATTATTTTGGTGCTGGTTTTAGTCAGCGTTAGCTGATATATCACAGTGGCTGGATGTTGAAGCCCATGTGGAGGCAGTTTAAGCTTTACTTTTTCAAGTACTGGAGTGAGAGAGAAAACTTAAAATAGGGTTACAAAACTGTGGGGGTTTGGCTGACTTCACTCATACATTTTGTTTTGGTGGAGATATGTTAGGGCCTAATTGGTAGTGTACCATATTTGCTTTAATTGTCGAGTCCCTCTTAGCCTTGTATAAAAAAACGCAGCCTCCTCATTTATTTCAATGAAGCCAGTCCGTCACTGCAGGTCGGGTGCGAATGAAGGCCGGCTCTAGCAAAATAAATGAACCAGACGCAGCTTTTGACAGACCTCAACGCAATGTAATCTGTCAATGTTCTGCAGTGGCCACTCAAAACATCAATTCCATATTTTTATTGTTTACCTCACGATCAGTGCAAAAGACAAAATGATTGCCACCGTGATAACTTTCCAGAGTTGTAAACGATGGAGCAGCGGCATCTGGCATCTCGGCTTCCTGGATTGATTCCCCTTTGCGTTGTTTTAGCACAGGACAGTTTTTGGTCTAAACGCCTGCTTAGATTTTTTTGTGCTTTGGCTGCTTAAGCTGGAATTTTGCTTCTCCAAAGATACATTCATAGAAGGGTGTCATGGCAGACCTGGGCATCGAGAATTATGATTGGTTGATTCAACTTTTGGTCGGGAGGCGAGTTGGAAACGAAGACTAAAAAAGTTGTACAAACTTTGCTTGTCTCACACCAAGCTTCCCAGCAGATGCCACATCCAGGTTTTCTATAGCCTGTGATATGCGAGAATGGCAATTAAACAGAGAGGAAATGCAGCGGAAACCTGAAACGTGTTGTAAACACATGTTTTTTCAGCAGGTCTCCTCACTTACCTACACACAAATCTGCTATTGGTTACACCCTGGTAAATATTTGACCAATCATATTCAAAAACAACACACAGGGACGCAGTTTGGAACAAGGAGTAAAAACCTAATTCCTCTTCTGAGACAAGGACCAAAGAGTGAGCTCATATGTTCAATCTCATCCTGTTACAGTTTCAGCGAACACGCTCAGCTCACTTTGGCTCTGTTTGAATGTATTTCCACTTATCAGCATGCTCTCATTTAGTGGAACAACCCGAACAGTTGTAGGGGAAGGAGGAGACAAGTCCATGGGGAATCAGGTAATTAGTCACTGGATGGAGGGAGAGCGAGAGAGAGTGTGCGTGTGTGTGTGTGTGTGTGTGTGTGTGTGTGAGAGAGAGAGAGAGAGAGAGAGAGAGAGAGAGAGAGAGACATAGTGGGCTGGGTCGTTACCCATAAATGCTGCCTCGCATCAGAGACAATTACCACAACCACAACAGTCCACATTGGAGTCTCACACACATATATATACACACACACACTCATGCATGCACGCACACACATGCACACACACACGCACGCACGCACGCACACACACACACACACACACACACACACACATGTACATGTAAATGTACATGTACAGTACCCTCACCTCAACCACGACCCGACGCCCTAACAACCACAACCACAAGTGCCTTCAACTGTCTGCCAATCTGTCTATACACACACACACACACACACACACACACACACACAAAAACACACACACACAAACACACACACACACACAAACACACACACACACACACACACACACACAAACACACACAGATGAAGGCAATTTAAAAGTATAAATCCCTTTTGCGCTTGAGATTTTCACTCTCTGCAGTCATAATAAATTTGGAGGAAGCAGAAACTTTCCTTTCTAGACATTTATTTTCTCTCTTTCGTTCTCTCCCTCACCCTCTCTCAGACGGGATATTTTTACAGTGTTTTTTTCCGCTTTTTTTTTTTTTTCTCCAAATCTTTCTTGTACAGCTGCAGATCAGTGGCCTTTCAGCCAGTCATAATAAAACACAGCTCATATAAGACTCAGTCTGGTTTCACAAGGCCCTCCTGGCAACGCAGACTCTCTCTCTCACACACACACACACACACACACACACACACACACACACACACACACACACACACATGTCAAATAGAGACAGATGCGCACACACTGCTCACTGTACCTCATCTACTACTACAGACATTAGAAAAGGAAGCCAGTTTCCAGCTGAGCAGCCATGCATTTTTGAAATTACACAAGGGATTTTGATGTGTCTCAAAGCGCCATAAAAGTTTACTTGTATTAAAGAATACATTAAAAAAAATTGTTACACAGATTTCAACAGTATAAGTTAGTTTTGTGGCATAAATACTCGGCATTCCTTATTGACTTTCTTCCCACAACTCAACAGTTCTTTAATCTCTCACCCTCTCAGATGTCCACCCTTCCCCCATTTTCCCATCTTTTTTCCATTTACTCATCTCTTTCTCTTCTTTTCCCCCGCATCCCCTCTTTCCTGTTACCTTCCTCCCTCCCCTCTCTGTCTGTTTTCTGTTGGCGAGTTGAAGAGAAAATCATATTTGCCCGCTCCCTCTGGCCTGCTGATATGGAAAATCATCTCGGAGGCCAGCCACTAACGTAAACCTTATTTCTGTCACTGTTTTTTTTCCCTCCTCCCATTCTTTTCTTCCTGCCCTCTGTTTCCGCCTTTGTTTTTGTTTTCCTGATCCACACATTCCCTTTCCATCTGTCACCGCTGCATCCTCTCGTAGCTTCCCATAGTTCTGGAAACACCAAATGATAAACGCAAACACACCGAATTAGCCACAACAGATGAGATGTACCGGAGGAATAGTAAGTGAGATAAAACACAAACAAGCTCTAGCGGGTTCGATTTTCTGATTCACCAAAGATCTATGTCAAAAATTTAACTAAAGACTCAAGTGACATCATGATTATGTGCAGCTTATTACTATATGTGCATATGCTATTTACCATAAATACAAGCTGCTGACTGAGAAAACAGCTCCATTCAGTCTCTGCAGTGTTAATTAAAGTAGAAAATGTGTTCGTATGCCTTCCATTTTTCCCAGTTGGCATCATGACTTGGAAAAGTGTGTCAACACACAGGCAGCGAATCCGCCGATGTTGACAATCCAAGGTAATAAGAATCCGAATTACGAGTTTCTATTCATACTAATACAGTCAGCTGTACTCACAGCGAGCAAAATCTGCTTTAGTTTATATATGATTGGCTGTAACATGATTTGCTGAGGGGAAAATCCACTCAAAAACACTTAAACACTGTTTTATGAAGAAAAAAAAGTGCTGGAAACATGCCTTGCTTTTCTGGGCAGGTTTTGCTGCTTGGCATATTTTTGGTATTCTCATGGATAACGGGGCCAAACATAAATGTTGGGATGTCGTTATATTTCCAGCACAGCCACAATGGAGTTAGATAGCAGCAAATCTGGAGATTCAACAGTATACACATCAGAATTTGGTATCGGTGCTTCAGAATTTAACAGCCAGAGCTTCAGAGACGCCATTTTACACTGATGTTTAATAGCCATACAGGAAGAAATCTTTCTACAGAAGGCTAAATAAATACTAAATTCTCCACAGAAAGCTTTTTAACTAGGAAAACTGCCACGCTATTGCCGCTATGAAAAGTTGATTGAAATAACACCTATTATCGTGTGGGAATATTTTATGGTGGAATTTTTATTTAACCCCAAAGGATTAAAGTTGCTAAAAAAAAAGTTGGCGCAAATTGTACAAGAAATGCTGCACTTTTTTTCAAGTGCACTTATGTTTTCACACCTTAAAGGCACACTATGACAGTTTTAATTAAGGATGAATCAATCACGCCTGCTCAAAATGCTTGGCAGTCAGGTTTAGAAAGAGAAACACTATAAACGCTTTCATGCTAAATCCAAAGAAAGTGTCTAATGATTAAAAGCACCCAACAACGCCAAGGTTATTTTCTCATTCTTGGATTATAACAGATCTGGCTTTGTATTTATTAAAGCAACTCAAATACAGTATATGAAGTATGTTGAACACACCAAGGTTAAAAGAAAAAAATATATCTAGCCTATGTAGGGAAAAAAAACCCTGCACCCTCTTTTGTGTTTGTCTCAGCAGATGCTGAAGAATGCTTGATGAAATCTACAGTGAAACAAAACAGACAACAGATAACAGGCCAGAACGCCCCAAGGTTTCTCACTATTCTAAAGAGAGAAAGGGAGGATGAGGAGGAGGAATAGTGGAGATATAAAGAATGTCACAGGGAGAAATAAGCAGATAAAGTAACTGCTGTACTTGTTGTAGCTCTCTGAATGGACTGCTACTGATCAATACACATGCACACACACACACACACACACACACACACACTCTCTCACACACACACACACACACACACACACACACTGGAAGGATGACGAGTTAAATCGATCTGCATCCGATTGAAGATCAATATCCTCTCGTGCTCTATTGTCACATTTGCCAATTAACAAAAGCCTCTGTCCACACACTGATATACTGAATTCTCTCTCTCTCTCTCTCTCTCTCTCTCTCACACACACACACACACACACACACACATTTTCTCGACTCCGCCACTGGTTGTGACTACTGAGAGCACTCGAGAGCCTGACAGTACAGTACAGTCTCAGTGTGTGTGTGTGTGTGTGTGTCAGAGGTTCTGACTCTCGTTAGCTTGGCTGTTACGCTTATTGCTGTACACTTGGCAACCTCTCGTCAGTCCGACCCTTTCATAAGCCTCCAACCACCAAGGGCCCTGGCACTGAGCCTTCAAGCTGTGTGTGTGCGTGTGTCTGAGTGTGTGTATTTGTGTGTGCCTTTGCGTGTATGTGTGTGTGTGTGTGTGTGTGTGTGTGTGTGTGTTTAGGGGCAGGAGTCAAGCCAGACCTTTCTGATCTGTTTTGACACCCCGGAATTGCACAAGTGACAGGGCTACTCAAACAAGGCGCTGGTGGAAGGCGCTTAGACACACACACACACACACACACACACACACACACACACACACACACAGGTCCGTAAAAGCATTATGGCACTGGGGACACAAACACATTCAATGTGTGAGTAAGCACCCGAGTGGTGCTTACAAAGAATACGTTCAGGGGAGAAAAGGAGTTCTTTTGCTCGACTAGATCCGGATAGCATTTTCCTTCTGCTCTATCTTATTATTCATCAATTGACTCATTCATGTTAGAGAGAGCAGGGTGTGCAAGCAAAGCATGGCATGTCGCCTGGGACGAGCGGCTGTACTGAATCACACAGAGAAAGAGAAAGGGAGAGAGAGAGAAAAAGAGTGAAGGGGGAAAATGAGATGAAAGAGCTACAAATGAGAGATTTCCCTGTGAGGCGCATAAATCAGCAGACTATGAACAGCACAGCTCAAAGCCTGACTCCCAGGCTGCGGACCAGAGCCTCGCCATCCACACATACGTGCTGACACACACACACACACACACACACACACACACGCTCCCTCTACTACCATTTCTCTGCATGCACGATACTACTGTAGTTACATCCCAATCTCGCTGCACCTACATGTGTGCGTTTACACCATCAAAAGCCAGTAAGGATGCAAAGATGCACATCATCTGCTGGCTGTGACGCCGTGAAAATTACAAAAAATAAAAGCAGGAGGAATTCAATGAACAGGGAAGAAAACGTGCAACATTGCACCTTGAGTCAATCCAGCCTGAAAAGCCAAGAAAAAAAAGAACTCTCGTTGTTTTCCGTCGGCGAACGTGGCCCACAAAATGCACCAGCAAACTGTAAGTGAAAAGGAAAATGTTCCTGCTTTTGACCACGGACTTTTTGGACACAACATACCTACCCACCCACCCACCCACGGCAGGAGGAAGAGCCATATATGGTCAAGGGGAGCAGGAGCTCACAACACATGAGAGATTCTTAGGAAGCAGGAAGGAGGGAAGAGGGGGGCTGGAGTAAGTTTTCCATGTTTTACAAAAGAAAACAGAAGAATTTGGGGAAAGGGGGTCATGCGAGACTGATTCTGCTGCCTGGGTCAGAATGAGACACAATTTGCGGGCACACACACACACACACACACACACACACACACACACACGCTAATTAAAAGCATAAGGTTGCTGATATTTCAGGAAAGCCTGCGGTGGGAGCCAATAATGCAATTCCGTCTAACTGGCGTGTGTATACGTGTGTAGGGATGTGTGTGTGTGATGGCAACCCCCCAACCATAACCCCCACAGTTGCTTTGCAGCTCTGGTGAACGGTGAGGAAGCCTGTTCTGGGACTGTACTGGTTGTCTTCCAGTCCAACATGCCTGTGCCACGCCCCTGTGGTCCATTCAGTCTGCAGCCACAGCAAACACACACACACTCACACACACTGTAATGATTTGAAGCTGCATGTGCCTGCTGCTGGATGAAATACACCGGGGGGTGGGCGGGAAGTGAGTCAAACAAAAAACACGTCACCGTGAGCTGAGAGCAAGTGGAGACGGAGATGAACAGGTACACGTGTTTCTTCATGAATTATATGATCTACTGAAGTTCAAACAGAATACAAGTTCACCACTAATCAACATTAACTACTATCTGGTTATTACGTTAGCACACAATCTCTAGTAAACACATGTTCTTTAGGGCTGCTGCATTCTGTGGATCTGTTACTTATTAACCTTATTCCTGATTATAATTACGGTTTGAAACCATGACAGTCTGTGGACGTTACTTGTGATGCAATGGTTTGATATTCGGCCCAAATACTAATGTGAAATAGTATTTGCCAAATGAAGATTGTAGGAGATGAGACCAGTTTCCACAAATTAAGTTTAAATGAAATTAACTTTTAAATAAAATTAACTTTTCACCTGCACTAGAATAGCCTATTTTAATCAGCCAGAATAAGTTTTAATTCAACATTTTTGAATTAGGCGATTTTCTACAAAATAAAATAAAACATTACCAACAAGTGAAAAGTAGTGTGAAACTTTATTATCCGTAATTAAAATGTTCAGTGATTAATAAGTGGGGTGGGCCTATTAGCATAATGCTACGGCAAAACCATAGACTGTAAAGGGCGAAGCAAGGGGTATCAGAGAAGAAGCCAGGTGGAGCTAGGTATTGGCTAGACAGGTTTAATTATTTTCAAAACGATGGCAGAGACGTGTGTATATATATATAATGATGCAATAATGTGACACAATGATAAAAATGTGAACAAACTGTAACATCGTAGCAGATAGTATTGTATGTCACAACCACTAACACTGTGTCTACTTGTATGATGAAGCCACTGAGAGTTAAGCTCCTCTTAGCGCAACGGAGTGTCTTTCATCTCATTGTTTTAGTTGTCTAGTAGTCTGCAACTTTACTGTTTGCTTCAGTCTCTGCTCTCATAGCGTCGTTTCCAGACGCAGCCAGCAGGCAGCTGTTTACAGCAGAAAATCTCTAAAAACCCACTGTACACGACCTGCTCAGCAGGTAGACGGGCAAAGTTAGCGACTAGCTATTGAATATTGCAGCATTTAGCAGTTGGTGGAGACAAAAAAAAACGAGCTGAAAAAAAGAAAGTGAATATTAGACTGACATTCATCAAGTGGATACAAACATGGCTCCAAATTAAGCTAATGTTGCTCTAAACTTCAAATAAGCAACTGTTTGCTAAAAAGTTTTCTATATAAACTTAAAAGGTGATAAAGCATCAGGGCTGTGTTCGTAGCTTGTTTTCATTGCCCCCAAGTAGCCAAAAGAATCAGCTACTGCAGGTTTAGGAAGGGAATTTGGTACCATCTACTGCAAGCTAACTAGAGGCTAAAAACAAGCTAAAAGTTGAAAACTATTGTTAAATCCACAAAGTACCATAACTACAGCAAATGAAGCTACTTAATGGTCTATGCTGGTATGTTGGTGAGTCTTGACTTAACCTTTATCAAGAACTAAACATAAAAATGAAACACATCATGCTATTTTTTCTATAAAGGTTTGTGATTGCGGCCTCAGATTTGCAGCCTCAGATTTGCAGCATCAGTGCAGCGCGATCCTGCCTCAGCTAAAGTTAGCTCAAACCCCAGTGGAAACAAACACACCTACGCACCAGAAGCAAAGCAGCCAGGCGGAGGACAACATCCTTTAACCAGCAGAGCCAGCATCCAACCTGCTGAAGTGTCCTTGAGCAAGACACTGAATCTCTACCAGCTCCTCCACCGCTGTAACTGACCCTGCAGTCCGATCTGCCTGCAGCCGAGAAAAGGTGAATATCCCTACGGGGATCAAATATCACATTATTATTACAGCATGCTACTTACAAGCCATCTACAGAGCTTCCTTCCCACACCACAGAGAGTCATATCTCAGTATCACTGGAGCAGGATGTGTGTGCGTCTATGTATAACTCTGTGTGTGTGTGTGTGTGTGTGTGTGTGTGTGTGTGTGTGTGTGTGTGTGTGTGTGTGTGTGTGCGCTCCGTATCACCCTCCATCATCGTAAGTTGAGGGGTTGTGGTTCCTAGAGAAGCACTTTACTTAAATTAGACCCTCAACGGCTCGACATGCAGGTGTCAGCGTGTGTATATGTGTGTGTCTGCATGTGTAGCCTACTGTATGTGTGTGTGGGCGTCAGACAGGCAGTGTGTGCCAGTGGTTGTGTGTGTGTGTAAATGTCTGTGTGTGAGGGGGAAGAGACTGAACAAGAGAGAAGAGCGGGATCAGCAGACAGCGAAAATGAGAGAGAGGCAACCAGGGAGGGAGCGGGGGAAGAGAGAGGAAAGGAGTGAGCGACAGCGAGAGAGGCAGGGAGGGATAGGGCGAGCGAGTGAGCGGGCGAGACAGGATTGGAGCGAGAGAGAGAGAAAGAGAGAGAGAGCGAGAGAGCGAGAGCAGGTAAGAATAACCTAGTCTGACCTTATTTCAGCATGGCTTTTCCATTCTTTATATTCCCTCATTGCTGTAATATTTACACAGGAATAAAAGATTATTGGAGAGATCCACAGAGAGGAAATAAAGAGGAAGGAAAGGGGGAGAAAAGGAAAATAAACCAAAGAAATAATGGAGAACAGGAGGCAGATGAAGTGGGGGAATAAAGATTTCAGTGCTGCAACTAACAATTATTTTCTCGGTTATACAATTAATTATTAAGTGTGTGAAATGTGAAATAAAAATAGTGAGGAAATGCCTATCACAATTTTTTAGAGCCCAAGATGACACTTCAAACCCCAAAGATATTCAAATGATATTAAAGAGAAGAAATAAAACAGGAAATCCTCACATTTGAGAAGCTGGAGCCAGCGAATGTTTGGCATTTTTGGCTGAAACAATGGACTGATTGATTTATTGATTACCAAAACAGTTGCATTTATTTTCCTGACAGTTGACTAATCGTTTACAGGTCTACCTTTCATTAAGAGGAAAAAATAAAGGGCAACATCAAATCAGCACACAAAAATTGTGGCCAAACAAATGAAACCCTCAAAAACACCTTTAAAACAGCACTATATCTCTCCCCTCGAGCCAAAAAAAGAAAGCTGAGAAAAACCATGAGGATGTACTGACAGACTGCACTCAGCCTGGCCATAGACACAGACATGGGCAACAGTGGGATATTGAACTGAAACAATTAGTCGATTAACTAAGTAGCTATTTTGATGATTTATTATCTATTTATGTCATTTGTTAAAGCAACAATGCCAAACATTTTCTTGTTCCAGTTTCTTAATTGTGATAAATTGCTGCTTTACTTTGTCCTAGTTAATCATAAACTAAATCTGGATTGTTGGGTAATTTGGGTTTTAGGAGATTGTAATGGGCATTTCTCATCTTCTTCTTTAAAGTATTCTGCAGATTAACGAATAATGAAATCAATTGTTAGTTTTAGATTTAATTCAATACTATCGTTTATCATCTTTCAGCAGAACCATACTGTGATAATACTAATGTCATGTCAATTCGAGAAATTTATAATGTACAAAAGCAGAACCTAGTTAATTCTTTATTGTTTTATATGCAATTTTGTATCGTGATATATTAATATTAGCCCTGGCCAAGAAAAGACAAACTGTGTTTTCACAATGCACTGCAAGCCGTTGAGACAGAGCTTCACTTCCTTACTTGATACAACAATTATTTACACTGAAAAGAACAATGTTTACACAAAGGAAGCATCATACTGTACGTCCAGAAATCAGAAAAATGAGGGTTAACATGCCGACATTTTGGTACAGATCAGCATAAACAGCTCTCATAGCTGCAAGATATGTATCTGCATGTCACAACGGACGAGAAACCCTGTGAGCCCGCTCCTTTGTTCTACCATGTTCTGTTATATATCCACAGGATTGTAGATATTTGTCCTCTTGTGATTATTTATTATTTATTCTTATTAAGTACTGTATTCCGAAATGTGTAATGTAAAATATGTAGCTTTGGCAATAATGTTTACATCCATGCCACTAAAGCCCATTTGATTTTTTTCAAAAGACAAAGCTGAAACAAATGGAAGTGCCGATAAAACACAGACAAGCAACACTAAGAGGTTCTGATGAAGCAAGGCACAAACACAAACACACACAGGCAGGCAGGAGTGAGCACACACATGCAAAAGCAGAGATAAGTGCACACTCACACAATAGATGTCCCTATGTTATGCATACACACATGCTTCCAAACATTACAAAAACACACATCAAAAAAACGACTGGAAAAGACAGTAGGCGGTTATTAAATAGACAAAAGAGAAAAATAGAGAGGAGAAGAGACACTTTACCAGCAATCAAAGACGTAGAGTAGAAGAGACAGAGAGAAGAGGAGAGAGAGAGAGAAGTAGAGGTAGAGAGAGAGACATGCAAAGAGGGAGAGTGTGCTTCTAATCAGCCCGGATCCAAAATTTAGACAGGCACACACAGAGGCACAAGCAGTCCCAGTAGGATTAGGACCTCAGCCTTGTTTGTGTGTGTGTGTGTGTGTGTGTGTGTGTGTGTGTGTGTGTGTGTGTGTGTGTGTGTGTGTGTGTGTGTGTGTGTGTGTGTGTGTGTGTGTGCCCACATGTACGTCCCACGAGACTGATTAGCCATGAATGACTGATGACGGATCTTTGTTGTTGTTGTTTTTTTGTACCTCTCTCTCTCGTGCTCTCTTTTCTTGTTTTCTTTCTCACTACTCTCAGCTTGGGCAAGAGCATGGGAGGGGATTTTCTCTCTCTCTCTCTCTCTCTCTCTCTCTCTCTCTCTCACACACACACACACACACACACACACACACACACACACACACACACACATATATATATATATATATATATATATATATATATATATATATATATAAAGCTGCACAGCTCCATGTATATTCAAAGAAGGATCCTGAATATACTTTATGCTTTCATGTGTGTCACTGTGTAATGATCCATGCTGTTCCACACAGCTGCTTCTCTCTTTTTCTTACACACGCACATACACACACAGAACCTTTTTCCTATTTAAGAACACATTAGCTGTCTTTCACACCCAATACTCAATCCGTTCAATCAGCAGTGTGACTCAGAAAAACTCAAAGGGTCTTAAGGATTCAGGAGGCAGTCCGACCACTCTGCCTTCTTTAACCTCACCTCCAGATGAACCTACGGCCACCTCCATCCATCTGAGCCTCTGACAGCAAAACAAACTAGACATAGACCCGCCTGAATGGAGGCCATTACAATATGAATGAGCCAAACAGAGCTGAAATGAATCGAACCAAAACACAACAGCCGAGAAAAGGGCCCCGGCTGACTCAAACAAGTCAGCTCAAGTGACGATAAGTCAGGCATAAATGTGACCCTGAGACGAATAAAATCCGGCCGGTCTCAGGTGTCGGATGCTGCCATGAGAAGGGTTGCCGTGGTTGCACCGCCTCGCTTTGCTATATGCATTTTCAGGGGTGCAGACCTGTGGATTTGGCGAGACTGTGACATCATGTCTGCCCCTCCCCCCCACCCCCCCCACCCCCATCCATCCTGCTAAGTGATGTCACCTCTCTGTCACGTCGAGTAAACAGGGGATTGCCTTGACCCCTCTAAAGAAGTGGAAAGCCATAAAATAGCAGGGAATTATTGTCATGCACACACACGTAGACACACATTTGTGAACACACGAATAGCCCCTTTTTTCACATATCTTGTGACTTTTTCATGCCTTCATATCATGAATACCAGCCACATATCCACATAAAACACTTTATATTGTAATTTTAAATGAACACACACACACGCACAGCTTCCCCTCCTCCTGTACAGAGTAAGAAGCTGTTCTAGCCTTGTGTTTTGCGGGCTGTTTAAAATGTCATTTTTCTCTTGTTTCTCTGACTTCAAAGGCGCCGCGCTGAGCTCTCACTCCCTCTTGCCAAATCCTCCAATCGTTTCTGATTTAGTGAGTTGGCCATGGGCCGAGTAGCACCGGGATGGGCCCGTTAACAACCGGCCAAATGGTGGGGAGAGGAGGAAAGGAGGCAAGACGAGAGGAGGGTATGGAGGGGGAGAAACAAATGAGGCAATGTGGAAAAGGAGTGGAAGCAGGCTGAAATTGAGACAGAAATAAGAGGAGTGCTGAGAGAAGCTGGTCTGCTAACAACGCGAGGAGGCGATGGGTGTGTGGGGAGTTAGACAGAGATGGGAGCTGGATATAAGAGGTGGGGGGGATCGATTGAGAAGAGAAGGGGGGGGGGAGGGAGAAGAGCTGGGAGGTACATGGCTTTAAGGAGGAGGAGGAAGGAGGCTGGAGGACCACTCGAAAAGCTGAGAGGAGCCAACGCAGAGTGAAGGGGAAGTGAAAGAGGAAAGCAGAAGGAGAGGAGGAAGAGGGAGGGCTAGCATGTGGTCAAAGACGAGCGAGGAAGACGGGTGGTGGGGAGGTCTGGCCAGTTAGGGACAGAAGAAGAAGAAGAAGAAGAAAAGGGGAAAGAGAGAGAGAGAGAGAGAGAGAGAGAGAGAGAGAGAGCACATGGACACAGGAAGTCTGGCGCTTTCCATTCACATGCCAAGTCATCAGATGGTGGTGTGTGTTCACACCCCGGAGATGTCGCAACCAAACGCACCCCACTCCCTTCAAATCACTGCTACCGACAATAAGCAGCTGTTCACATGTTGGATGAGAGTTGGAGATGAGAGAAAAGTCTTCTGTCGGTGCAACACATGTGCTTCAGAACAATCGCACGCTTCCCTCAAAACTCCAACGTCGATGAGAGTTTCAGATAATATATCCTATTCAGATTATTTTTTATCTCTCAGTTGATGTGATCTTTCAGACGGCTCAAATCTTGGTCATGGTTAGTCCGAGGTCAATTTGATTACACACAGCGAAACATTCAGAATTATATATTTAAATGAGGTGCCGTAGCATGCGCCGTAGCATGAGTCTAATTTGTAATGGAAATGCTTTTATGACTTTACTGGCTTTCCTTAATGACTTAATGCCTTTAATGCGTCAACACATTTTAAACAGTCAGACTCATTTAACTCATTTCTTTGGCCTTGCTGCATATTTTATTTTTAAGTTAAGATAAGTGCAGCACTGATGTGGGTATTGAGGTTGACATAAAATGTGATTTTTATATAATTTATATGGAATGAGGGTTATTTTATATATATATAACTGTTGGGTTATTTGGCCAAACTAAAATATAGCCATAAGAACCAGTGTTAGACACAACAAGCTTTACCTTAAAAGCAGTCACAAATGTGCATGTGGTATTTAAAAGGATTCTATTATTAACAATCAGTAAGAAATAATGAAAAGCTACGAACCACATTTAAAAAAAAAAACACACAACACTGGGTCAAAACAACCAACAACCAGTTTTCAATCAATGGGTACTAGGTAAGTTAACCCAAAAGTCAATTTAGATTTTAAGTGTATATGTGTTTTGTTTCTTAAATTGAATTGACAGTTTACACTCTGCTCTATCCTCTCTGCGTCCAATCACAGCCTGCCTCCACCAGCTGTCTCCTGCACACAGGGGGTCGTCTTGCACGCTGCACCCGGGATGTGCCCCCTGTATCCTGGGTAGCGCTGGTGAGGTGGGGGGAGGGGGGGGTGTCTGTCTGAGGCTCATCCACTGCTGACTCATCTCACACACACACTCACACACGTACACACAGGCAAACGTCTCCTCTCTCTCTCTCTCTCTCTCTCTCTTTCACTCTCTCTTGAGAGGCAGCGGAGGCGGCAGGCTGAGGAGTCGGGGATGGCGGCCAGTGGGTGCCGTCAGGCAGTGGTAATCTGACTGGATTACCAACCAGGTGGAAACATTCAGCCTCTCGACTCCCTCTACTCCTCCTCCCCCTCCTCCTCCCTCTCTCCCTCTGTTCCATCCATCTATCATTTACATGCTCGTATTCTCTTTTCACCCTGTTCTTTCTTTCTTTCTTTCTTTCTTTCTTTTGTATATAGGGCCTTTAACATAGTCAGTAACCCCCCCCCACACACACACACACACACACATGGACCTCCATGTCTCTAATTGTACAAGTACGTATACATTCACAGAGACTTCCAAATCTATGTACACACACACACACACACACACACACACACACACACACACACACACACACACATCATCTTTTCTCTCTGTGTCATGCAATTTGTGTGCGAAGGTGTGTGCAGGTAGGAGGGTGAAGGGGCGTGTCTCATTTGTGCTGCCGTGACGATCAAAGCCAAAGCCGAGAAACTTCCAGAGAAGAGAGGCATTACTGACAGCATCATGATGAATGAACAGGGCGGCTGCATGTAACACGCACGCACACACAGACACACACACACACACATACAGCTACACACATTTATGGCAAAGAATCGCAGGATTTAGCTGCAGGATCTTGTACTTCACTAACAAGACTGAACGGGAAGAAGGGAGAGGAAGGAGAGAGAGAAAAGAAGAAGAAAAAAGTCAAAGAGAAAAGATTGAGAGAGAAGAAAGAGAGAAGCAGCAGAGAGGTAATCTAGTCTAACCAAAACATTCTGATTATGGTTTATTACTTTTTCAAAGCACAAAAAAACAAGCAGCTTAAGATAGAAACCCTTTGTACTATGTGTGTACTATGTGTGTGTACAGCTGTGCATGCGTGCGCACATGTGACATGAATATGCCTCTTTCTGTCTGTATTACCAGGTCACACACACACCCACACACACACACACACACACACACACACACACACACACACACACACACACACACATATACACACACACATATACACACACACAAACATATACACACACAGTCATGTAAACAAAAACCGTCTGCTGTCTGGGAACTAACACACCTGTTCAATGACAAGCTTTGCCACGCCCTCCATAATACTGCACACCTGTGCTACTGCAGGCTAAACCTAACCTTAATCACACACGTAAGTACAGACACACACACACACACACACACTTGCACAACTACTGCCCAGGGGGCTAGCATCACAGAAAAAAAGGGAAGAAAGGGAAGGGAGACTGGAATGAAAGCAAAGCAAACAGGGAGGGGAAAGAGAGATAAAGGCGTTCCCACTGCTCCTATCAGTAATCTAAACGCCTGTGTAATATCATTGTGGGGTTTTATTAAATGGGGGCTGAATCTTATGGCGTTGGTATGCGGCTGTCATTCCATCACCTTGTCAAGCGCGACCATATTCAAGCAGACACCATGCTGATCTAAATAAGAGGCTTCAGCAAATTGATGGATTGCAGGTTTTCCGGGATATGAAGAAGAAACAGGGGGGAATGAAAAGTTGTTGTTTTTTTTTTTACTTTGAATTACTGTAAGTGATACACCCACTTGGGCCTTGTGAGAAGGCATAACAATGTGTGTCTCTTTCCAAAGATCTGTAACAACAATAAACCCACCACCACCCCCTTGTAGCCCCCCTCCTGCCATGGTATGGCCAACCCCACATCATATCTACCCCCTGTGCCGAGGCTTTGGGCCAGGCATACAGCTTTCTGAATCTCTAAGGGGGGCAAGCACAAAGGTAACCCCCATCCTAACCTTCCAGCAAACACACACACACACACACACACACACACACACACACACACACACACACACACACACGTACCCCAACCCCCATCCCAAAACAACAATCCTCTATACCCATCATGTCAGTCAAAACCCCATCAGGGACATGCATGGAGAGTCTGGATATCTGGAATCTCAATACAGTGTCATGCACCTTGAGACCCAGTGAGAGGCCCTCTTGAATATATTTCAATAGCATTATCACCCTGCATTACTACGCTTTTTCCCCCTTTCAACATTACAGAATCATCTTTAAATTGGACCATGATATATGTCAGTGGGTAGCATTATCAGTCAAAGTGGAGTATAATACAGTCTAAATCGTTATGCAGGTTAGATGTGTGTTTGTTAAAACAAATCTCACCATCAGTTGGAGGTTTCAAAACGACATGGCTGTATTTTTGGTAAAATCATTTCACTCAAATTTAAAAGAGACACGTAGCTCACTGCTTATGAAATATATAAAATGTTCTATTAATGAAAAATAAATTATACTGTATGAATGATTGTGTCGTATATATAAATATAATGTAGAACTGTAATTATGTAAATTATGTAATATGTATTATATCATAATACATATATGTATTGCAGAATAATACTATCTTGTACACATTACATTTACACTAACACATGTATTAGACATATAGACGATTAAATGGGTTACATGTGAGAATATATTTCAAAAATTCCTAAATTGTAAAAAAAATGACAAATATAAATCTTGTACTAGTCCTACATATATTGTGAATTGATTATAGAAAATAAAAGCGTACATACACACTTCATTTGTAGCAAAACTTACACATGTGCTCTTAAAGTTTAGAGTCATGAAGTGAAAGAACAAGTTAATGATAATATTATTTGAAGTAGGCTTCCTTTCCTTAAGCAGCAAAACCAGAACCAGGACTTCAGGCACACCGAATGTCAATCTGGTTCAGTTTATATATTTCTGCAGACAGTGCGACGAGCTTAATGGGTTCGACCGGAAATATGGAAATTATGCTATTTTGTTATTAAAAAAAAAAATGAAATAAAAATTGTTGAAGAGTTAAAATTCCGCACTGGACGTCTGCTTCGTTTTTTTGTTGTTGTTGCTGTTGTGTAAAACTAATGAATATGCAAATGAGCGGAGGCAGAGGATGTGTGGATCCTATCACACGACAGTCGAAATCATTCATATATAGGCCTGAGTCTCAACGGCTATTTAAAGAAGCCGCTGCATTTGCAAATGGTAATTAATGAGATTTCTCATCGGGCGCGTTTACATTCATCCAGTTAGTCCAGTTTATAGACACTGTATGATTTCGAACAGAGGCTTTCTTTCTTTCTTTCTTTCTTTATTCTCTCTCTCTCTCTCTCTCTCTCTCTCTCTCTCTCTCTCTCTCTCTCTCCACACACACACACACACACACACACCCCCCACCCCCTCCCCTATTGAGACAGGATACCAAAGCTACTTGTTAAATCTAATGCATGCACTGTCAACCCATTCGCACCCCGTCACGTCCCCGCTCAATATAGAAACCGGATTTTCTGGTATTACCCGCACCTCTATTACCACAGCTCCCCATTCACTCCCCCCCACGAACCAGCACGTACTCCGAACCCAGCAGCACCGACCCCACCGTGCTCCTGGAGCCACACAACCGCACGTGGAAGAGGAAACGTTGCACAGTAGTCAGCTAATAGCTTTAATTTATTGTTTAATGGGAAATATAAGCAGTGGAATTACCCAATTCTAATTAATTACAATGATTAGTACTTTACTAATTGATGAAACCATATAAATCTATGACAAGATTATGCTACTGGAAACGCCTAATAATCCCCGTTGATAAAGACGAATAATCCTAGAATATTTCTAAATTCATGAGAGGTTTAAAGTCTAAAACCCAAAAAAATGCAAGGTCTTGCGTAAATTTAAAGTTAAATCTAATTTGCCAAGTGTTAATTAAAGAGGGAAATGTTCCACAGTATTCCATATTTTGCTTTTACGCGAGGCTGACTGAAACACTAAACTAATCAATTATAGTCCTATGTTTATTTTAATGTAGGCCTATGCTGTAACACACAGAAAACAGCTATGTCATAAACAGTTAATTACATAAAGTAATAATTATAAAGTAAAACATAAAACTCTTTAAAATGCCTGCGCATGCTTGCTAATTTCTAAATACCCACACATTCTGAGCAATTTCCTTCCCCAGTAAATTCCAGTTCGTCCCAAAGAGCTTTACGGTTTCCCAAGTTTGTAATATGGAGAGCATATGCTTCAGACAAAAGAGAGTAACTGATTTTTTTTTTTAAACCCACACTTGTCATTTAAATACACGAGAAATAAAAAGCTGCATTCAAAACTGACCTGAGTGCGGACCCATGGATAGGTGGGATGAGTAGTATTTCCCAGGCTGGAAGTGAGCGGGGTGCTGCACGGAGCCGTGGCCGCCTGGCGCCATCCGAGACGCGGCGCTGTGAACCAACACGCTCCGCTCCGTCAGGAGGTGGTGCGGAGGAGCGAAATCTCGGCTTTCCATCCCGGTGAGAACCGATAAATCCCAAATCCAAAGTAAAATCCGGAGGCACCGAAGGTCTCAGGCACCCAGATGCAAATAATCCCTTTTATGAACTTCGGGTTCCCCTCGCATTGAGCGGAGTTTGGGCTTTGCAGGGTAGAAACTGAGTCCCCGTCATGTCCTACAAAGGAGAGAGCAGGAGACGCGTCAAAGCGCTGACAATAATGAGCCAACCAGGGATGTAGTGCTGAAGAAAAGGCTGAGCTGAGAGACAGTCGCTGTTCATGTTTAGACAAACAACCAGCAGTTACGAAAGCCATTCAAATTTCACAAGAAAAACGTTTTAAAAGGCCACATTTACATTTCATTCTCACTAGTTTAACGACGATTTATGACCGCCAAGGAAGTTGAGTAAAGTCCTGTTCTGCAGATGAAAAGGTGGTTGAACTGAGTTAATGTGGATTTACCCTTCACCTCATCGTTGGCCCCAACAGAGGAGTCTTTGCCCTCCTCCTCCTCATCCTGTGACCAAACACGATGCAAATAACGCACACGGGAGCTTTCTTTATCAGCCAAAAGAATGGAAAGGAAAGGGGGAGATTTGGCTCAGGTACAAACAATTGGTGCATAAAGTTCACAGCGGTAAAAATGCCTCTCTCGATGAAGGACGAGTAGTTGATTCTTTAGACTGAACAAGGACGGGTCGTAAACAAGCTGGACCTCGGGGCTCTTGCGCTAAAGTATGAAGAAAACCATTTGCACAATACTTATAAGCAAGAATGCACAAGCTCTAAATTGTGGCGACTAATATCTATTCCCTAACCTCAGAGTCCCAATCGTGCCAAGACCAGAAATAAACACACACGTTTCTGCGTTGATTAATGGTTGTAAATTCATTTTTATTTTTCAGTTGTCACAAAATCTGATCCACTCATTAAACGTGTCGTTTCACTTTAGATGACAGGGTATTCTATAATAAAAATAATTAAAAAAAAAAAAAATGCAATAAAACATGGGATTTATATAAGATCCAGCAGCCATAAACACACATTTCTGCCTGGGATTATTGGTGTTTGATGTATAGCTTTTATACATTAAATCAGACTTTCCTGCTCGCTGTTTTTTACGCATTAACTTGTTTCACCTTTAATGTTAGGCTTTTTATAGTTGGCACAGTTGAAACTAGGATTGTTAATTGTGGTGTTTCTTATTAATGAAAACGATGATGAAACATTTCTGTCAACTTCTACGGGGTCAGCAGCAGTGGCCCTCGCCTCCCGGCCAATGGCAAACACCATGTATCTTTGCTTCATATACAGTATATATAGGCTATACACTGTAATCACAAACACAAATCAAATCACCTTTATGCTCCTGTGCGAAAGAGCGTGGCAATAAACAGTGAAATAGACTAGGAAATCATCGACTTCATATGTATGCCTTATAGCCTAGGTCATTTACTTAAATAGGGCTCCATGTGACGCTCAGATAGGGAGAGCTGTGTGCTTGCGTTCACCAAACACACCTCAACAGTCCATCTATTAGGCCTCTCAATGCATGGCACGTCCATCTAGCGCTCTGTAGATGCTGATAGCACCTCCCAGGAATCAACAATAAAGGAACAAAGAAAATATCAAATGCTCTGGTGGACCAGGGGCTTATAAAGTGCATAGGAATATAGGCTGCATGAGCTCGGATATTCAAGTCTCCTTTACGCACGCACACACACACACACACACAAGCTGCTCAAGGACTCCAACTTTCAGGAATTGTGTTGGGGGAGGAGAGGGGGGATCTCCAAAGTTCAGCAGCTCTGACAGAGTGCATGTGTGTGTACGTCCAAACACTCTCAAGCATAAAATATCCAATGCATGAACATTTATAAACGCTTCCCATAAGAATATTTGCCCTAAACTGAAAATACGTTAAATAATTGAATTTCCCTTTTGTTTGTGAGCACCACGTTATCATTTCTGACCACATCTAGTCGACAGCAAGAGGACAAATGAGGGTGAAAAATGGGAGAAACGCAGGCTACTGCAAGCGCTCTGGGAAGGCAAAATGGACTCTCTCCTGTCCCCTATGGCTGTAAGAAACAATGGCCCTTCTCTACGGGACATCAATCATAAACCACTCTCGTCTGACATTTGTCTATACATTTTTAAATTTCCAGGCCGTAAACACACGTCCTCGGTGTTTACATTCCACGTCAACAGAAAGCCACTCAGGCTACATACAACAACCTGGATCTAAATCCATGTGTTATCGCTCGCCACGCAAACAAAACGACGTAAGCAGATCGCGCGTAACAGTTTGGGAAACTGATCATTTGGATCTACTGTAGTAGTAGTGTGTGTGTGTGTGTGTGTGTGTGTGTGTGTCTACGTGGAAGGCGTTCAGACTTCCTTCCACTTTACACAGACTCCCCCAAAGCTCATACACACACGCGCGCAACACACACACACACACACACACACACACACACACACACACACACACACAGACAGACAGACACACACACACTTTCCAAACACGCACACACACCACTGCCCTGCAAAGGGTCAAACTATCGTCGGACGAAAACCCACCCTCTACAAAAGTAACCAATACTGGTCAAAATTACTTTACATGAACTCAGCACAAAGCCAGCAAATACGCAAATAATTCTTTTTTTTCAGTTCTTGTGCAATCCATGTTTTCAAACCAAATATACGCGTTTGGTGCTATTTAACAGAAATGTATTAAATCGTGTCGACAAAAGATTTTTTTTTTAAAGCAATTAAAAGACATTTACTTTTAAAGGGGCTCGGGTTGAGAGGCCAACTTATTGCCTTCAACAATTTTGCAATAAAGTAAAGTCACACAGCATAACCGAGACACTAAATCCGGATATTCAGGGGCTGGCTAAACAGGAGAGACAAGCCCGGCCGAGCCGAAGACAGCCCGGCGTCTGCACAGCCTTCATACCGAGGGGGAGACGCAGGGAGGGAGCACTGCAGTTTGTATTAAACTGCCCTGTCTCCCTTCCTCTCAAACATACACACACACAATAGGAAACTAACAAAGAATAATCTACAATTTGGGATCTATAAAACTACATGCGTGAGGAGGCGCGCTGAAAAGCGAGTGGCTTTGAATAGTCCTCTGAATGAATCAGAAACACGCAAGTAATTTGGCTGTGAAGAGAGGTCAAATCAAAAAGTGACACACATATAGCGCCCACAGTTCCAGACTGGACAAGAGAGAAAACAGTGGGAATGAAATATCTAAAAATCTAAAAATAAAAGCTTCAAAATACCGTCAAACCGTGAGATGTGTTGCTTTAATTCACATATTATAATTATGGATACTGGATGAGGAATGTATTTAGATTAGCCAATGTATGGCAGAGTCATATCAGCTTGCATTTTACTGTTTTACTTCTCTAAAGGCATGACAGTGGATAGCGCCCGTGTTTTGGACAAATACATTTTCATTTAAATAAAACGGTAAATTTAGATCATCCTCTGTTGCATGCAGCACTTGAACTGAAATGTGCATTTAGTAGGCTACAAAAGATTATAAATCCCGGCTATAAAATAATTCTCTACTTACTGGTAAGTTATATCCCTTGCGTGGCGAGTAGGTTATAATGAAAGAAAAAGTACAAAAAATATTCAAAGTGAAAATCCCCGAGTCGCAGAGATGAAACATGTGGGATTGATTACATCCTATGCTGCTGCAGACTGTGGTGTGCAGTCAGTTGAGGTATGGGAGAGACGCATCGTAGAAGTTCAGGCTTGTAGTGAATCGAGGCTCGTTCATGCAGCCGGAGACTCAGACACGCCGGGAGGAGGAGGAGGAGGGGGAGGGGGAGGGGGAGGAGGCGGATGGAGGGTGTGTGTGTGTGTGTGTGTGTGTGTGTGTGTGTGTGTGTGTGTGTGTGTGTGTGTGTGCGGGGAGGGGGGAACGCGCAGGCCTATTGGTTTGAGAACGACAATGTGAAAGCGTGCCCGTGAGGCGCCCCTCTACCCGCGCCCCCGCCCCACCCTACCCTACCCTTTCCCACACAACATACACACACACACACACACACACATACACAGCTGAGCGTCCGCCACACACACACACACACACCCCTCGACGGTAAACACACGCTGCTATTGGTTGCCGCTCAGAGCCAATGAGGAAGCCGCCGGAGCCGCGGAGCGAAACGGCGGGCGTTTGATTTGCAGCCCTCGGCGCACTGCGTGCACAAGTAAATGCGAGGAGACAGGCGGCACAGCTCGGCTCTGTTCAGTGTGCGGAGAGGAGAGGAACTGGAGCCGTGCAGCGCTGCCTGCACTTTCTGATCACTGGTGGAGAGCAAACAGCATCTAGCCTATTCTGTGTGATCCCACTGCAGTTCAGTTCAAATGCTGGATGTGCTCTGAGTGTTTCGTTATTTTGCTATGTGACAGCGATGATGTGAAAGTTTTATTAATGCCCCTTTAGGGAAAGCCGCTTTTTTTCACTCGCCCCACTGCATGTGTTTTGCTAAATAAATCCTTATTTGCCTAATCTGTATCTGATTTATTGAACATTTAGTCTCGCAATGCAATACATTGTGCACACCGCCACATTTAGGACCTCTAATTGGCAGGCGTAAAGTTAACTGTAAATTTGATATAGGCTATAGAAAATGTCTATAGCCTATGTCTATCCACTGGGATACTGGGAGTAAATCTAAAGGAGGATTTTATCCAATCTAAGTATCTGCGTTGTCCCTAAAGCCTCACTCTGCACTAATATTGCATGTTATGCACTGGACATGAACATATGTATTTCTTCTGTATCAACTAAATTAATCCATCAATATGCCATATATTTAATGATATCTGTCATTTAGTAAAAAATCTGTCGAAAGTGCACTTGAACGCAGATGGGCTCATGTGGAAAAAGGGTTAATAAAGTTGCTTTATTTTAATTAAATTTTTTTTATAGCTGCATATTTACCTGTCTCTGTCGCACACCGCACACTGAGACAAACACACACGGGCAAATTGAATCACTGCGTAATTTGAAAGCATTACTGTCCCCGAGGTTAGCCTTGCGCACGGTTCACTAATTTAGCCAATTAAAAGTGGAAGGATATGGGCTTGTGTGTTTCCATGTCGACATAGCCTATATGAGCTGCTATAGGCTAATATTCCCGTCCAGGTTTGTTTATACGTGGAGGCGAAGGGTTAAAACTCGGGGCTTCAGCGCTGCGACGCTCCTGATTGGCTGGCACGTTGCCAGAACTCTGTCAATCACCGAGTGTAAACAAGGCTCTGATTGGCTGCTGGCCAGTCCGCACTGGGCTGCCTGAAAAAAGCAATTACTGCCCCTGCGGTTTCAAGGCGGCCCCGCGCTGAACGATGAAAGGAGATAAGGAGGGGCGGTTTCAAGGCGCCCCCCACGGCGAACCCCGTTGGCCCCAGAGCAAAAGGAGAGTCAAGAGTGACTAAATCAAAGGGAATACGGTAAAAGGGGGGGAATTACACGTTGTATTAAATGTAGAGGCTAGATTCGCGGAATGGTGCAATAACAACTTTGTGTTTAGAAAATGGAGGGGAGAGAGCGGCAACAAGGACCGGAAAACAGCTATTGCTCTGCTTCGAGGGAGCTCCTTTTTAAAAACACGGAGAGAAAGTTTGTGTCGACAAAGGAGACGGTGGACAGAGAGCGATAGGTCTGTTAAGAAACTAAATTATACGATTTTTCTCACCTACAGTAGATGTTAAAACAGTGACGATATTGGATCGTCAGGGCTCGGATCGTATTGTGCTGCTGCGCATTAAGTGTTGACGAAAACTTTTTCTTGCCAACTATTCAATAATTAATTGGACATTTCCGCTTTTAAGCAGAGGCTTAAACGGTATACATATAGGTCAGTTATAATAATAAATTAGGCAATTAATTGTGTCTGTAAAGGGGAATAGAATTAGAATTAGAATATAATTTAATTTTGCAGTATAAAAAAGAAAAAGAAACATGAAAAAAATATGGAAAAGAAATAAATTATATTAAAGAATAAAATAAAACAAAAACTTAATTACATTTGTAATGTCAAAGTAAATAGACCAATTCATTTCATATATATTAGGCTATACATATGTCTCTTTTTTTGGAATCATTATAAGTTATTTATTTGGGTGCAGCAACTCATTCATTAATGTAGCTGCATGAAAGCAAGACCTCATGTTCCTTTTAGCTGAACTTGTCCAGAGCTAACAACAGTGAACATGCACCTCATAAAGTATATGAAGATTGTTCCAACTGATGTCCCTTTACATTAAAACAGAGACTCCCTTGCTTTGGTCCAGCCCCCCAAGAAAACACACTGGACAAAGGAGACCCGAGCCGGACTGCAGCCCGTATAGATAGCTTATAAACTGTGCGCATGGAGAAAAACGAGGCTTTCATCTATACAGTAGAATTAATTGATACATATATAATTCAAATCAAATAACGCCCGAGCGAGCAGATTTATCACGTTTGTAATTATATAATCGTTACCCTCTTTTCCTATTTACATAGCAGCCTGCATTCCAAAGCCCTGCGCTCTCCAATGGGCTTCAGCCACCACGTGTCCACACACACAGACACACGCACGCACACACACACACACACACACTCTCACACACACAGAGAGAGAGACGAGTACACGAGCTGTACAAGAGTAGGTACACAACAGTAGGCTATACAAAAAAAACCCCTCAAATCTAGCTATATTCTGCAGACTTCCAAAGTCGATATTTTAATAGGCCAAATGGGCTCTGCAACCAGCAAGACAACCGTGAATTATCATTTATGCATTAGCTTCCATTAGGATGACAAAAATAAACCTTTGTGGAGTTGCGAAACTCATTATCTGGTGCTCAACGTCCATCAAAATGTATCGGCTGTATTCTTATTTGTGCAGCCTCAAAGAGAAAACATATTATTATTATTATTATTATTATTAACATTTAATAGGCTATATCTCACATGTGGACTGCATAGAATCAGCCAAGCAGTTTGGATCCAAATATGACAATTACTACAAGTTTGCAGCGATATTACAAATGCACAATTCACCAAAGATAGTGATAAAAATAGTGTAACAAATTCATTTGTGTTTTCAACCATTACACCAAGTTGGGAATATTAGTCACTTAGGACATCTTATTAGAAAAGCAATGCCAGAATATGTCAATATAGCATAGATACATAGGCTTACATAACTATGTATTCTATATATAAATATAAATATATATATTTATATTTATTTATTTTGAAATTACTTAGTTTCCCTGTTCTCTCCTCCAACAGTGTTGCCCTCAGCACTAATGACAGAGGGACAATAAAGAATCCTGTTCCGCAGCTCACAAAAGAGGTCCGGCACTTAAAACAGAAATCTGCATTTAATTTATTTAGTGACAAGGAAAAGCCTTTTATAGCTTGATTTTTATTGGTTCTTTTTCACTTAAAAGGTGGGGGTTGGGTGTGCGTGGATGAGTGTGCGTGTGTGCAGAGAGAGAGAGAGAGAAAGCATAACACACACACACAGACACACACACACACACACACACACACCCATCCTCCTCTGGTCCGTGTGCCAGCGCGAGCTACCCTTTACGGTGGGGAGGGGGGGAGCATAATTAATGCGGATTGACTGATTGCTCTTGAAACAGACCGGTCCTGCGCGCGGATTGTCCTCGAGCAATGAAGCGTTCCTGACTGACACTTCCCACCTTCCATTCTTCGCTTCGTTCTTCCTTTTACTTCTTCTTTTTCGTCTCCCCCTTTCATACCTCACACTAGACCGGTGTGCAAGAGTTTTCCTCCGCGGCGAGGAGCCACACATCCCGGCCGCTTTTCTGCCGTCCAGCCTGGCCAGCCGAAGGCAGTTTCTCCCTGCTCTGGAGATGTGGGTCTGGGCACGAGTGTGTCACAATTGAAAACGAAATAAAGACACACAAATTAAGCATGCAAACGTTATTTGTAATATTTTTTTCTATTTCTATGTTGATGCTTTGGTTTCCCCCTACATGCTGTAGCCTACAAAATCATATTTTTGTGCAGCCTGACAGAAATCCGACTCAGTTCAGTTGTTGCTTTCGTGGATAGCAACTCTACTGCAACTTCACCTCACGAGGAGTTACGTCTCCGTTAAAAAAAAGAAGAAGAAGAAAAAAAAAGGCAAATAAGCTATTTTCCGCACATTAAAAAGTGGTTGAAGTGCTTTTAAAGTGGGGGGCTATAGCCTCCACTGCACCCCCTGCATTAATTGAATAAACTTTTGAACGTCTAAATAGGACCACATAAAGAAAAGGCATAATTCACAGTCAACGGGAAACACATTGGCGAGGCGGGTTTTAAATGAGCTCCAAATGGAGAGCTGTCTCCACGGGAGGCCCTCCATACAGGGCAACCATCCTATTCTCACCAGATATTTCTGATAGCCCTTTAATGATGCGAATTTCCAAACACGTTCCGTTCACCAGGGAGACGCCCCGGTTATCTAAAGGTGATGCAACCCCACGAGACAATAGAGTCATATTAGAGTAGGAAAGCATGTGAAAAGTAGCGCTGCCAAGCTTTTGGACTATGTTATAAAAAAAGGTTGTACTGAGCCCTCTGGGCGGTGTATGAATATCGTTCAAAACCCTTTTTTTTCTCCTTTTGGTCGCCACTGTAAATATCAACCACAACAACGGCACAGAAGAAGAAGAAGAAGAAGAAGAAGAAGAAGAAGAAAAAAAAATGATGGAGTCATAAGTTGACTGGACACAAAAACAACATGACCTTTTCTTCTCTGTGTGCGCAGGACAGATGCTGCTATTTCTGATCGCCCTGACACACAGACTCACAACGGATCATGCATTGTGAAATGGTTGGCATGAAAAAAAAAAAAAAAAAACTACCACTGTACTCCTCCTTAAAGCGCTTTAAAAGACTCAAAACGGTTAGATGACTTAAAGGCACATACCTTCAGATCAAGAGGATGAGGGTGCAGTAGAAGAAGATGATGATTGTGATATTGATGGTGACGGAGGGAAAAGCTTGGGCAACAAATTAGTACCTGTCACACAGCCATATATCCGGCTGTAACCACCACCAGGCCTGTGTTTTGATGGTCCATTTATGGACCATCAAAACACGCAGGTGGAGGCTTTAATTATCATTTGAACATAAACAGGCATAGCGTGCCGTCCTGCGCGTGTTTGCACTCTAAGCTTATGTAGTTTCTATTCAAACAGTAGTTTATTTCATCTTTTTTTAAACTGAGCAGATCGTGAAATGTTGATATTATACACAATGGGATTAAATATATACTGTGCCGGACACGGGACGGACCTAGTGCCACCTGATTTTGTGTATTTGTTTCCCAACATTTCTATAACTGCCTCTGCCAGAACGTGCGCACAATGGCACCGTGTACACGCATACACTTTCATGAAAATTAAAGAAGGTTTTTGTTTTTCCTGGTTTGTCATAAGCAGCGCACTGAGATCACAAAACACGTGTTGTTAAATTGGAAAAGCTCCCCAAAAAAAGTTAAAAGTGTACGGGCCAAGGGGTCAACAAGTCAGCTGACATTCTGCAATTCGTCACTCAAGGATTTCAAGCAACACAATTGATTATGTCAACAAAGACTAATTTAGCAACAAAGGTCTTTGCACGACTCAGAACTTTAACAGTAACCATAATGTGCTTTAGTGACGCACCAGCAATTGACTTCTAATAAGTAAAAATGTCATGACTGAGAAAAACATTTTCAATATTTAGTCAAATTCTCCTTTTGTTGCTTAACCGATGGTCATATTTTGGAGGATTACACCTAATCAGATCACATCTGGACCATCTCTCAAAAGAAAACTCATCCAACGGCAATTTAATTTGGAGTTAAGGCTGCGAGAAGCAACAGCGTGCTACTACATCATAGGAGCCAGAAACATTTGGGAGTGAACAATCTGCAGTAGGCTATCAGACAAAGTTTCAAAAGAAACTACATAATCTGAATAAAACCAGCCATGTGTCCAATAACCACTACACACAGTAAAACGACATAATATAGCTGCAAATTATATTTAACTATATTTATTTACTCTTTTTTTTTAGCTGATTCTAATACATTTACTTGTCTTTTGATGTCCCTAAAATTAAATTAAATAAACTGCCAAACTCACAATAATTGTGTGTCTGAGCGATGAGACTAAGAAGTAAAACAGGTGCTAACTGTACACTTTCCTACAGTGGACACTGTAACATAACTAATAACCTACCAAGTTTATTTTCTGTTCTGCAGCTAAAGTACATAAAGTATAGTGTATGAATGTTATATTTGAAATGACTTCATGATGTTAATCACAATTATTCATACATTTTGACTGCAAGAAAAAAAATGAAGATTTAATCATAGGTATGTATGGGGGGAATTTTGGAAAGGACTCATTCATTACCTACATACTCTCGTCTTTATTGCCAAAAAATACTTAAGTCAGAAATCTGACCTGAGAAAAAGACGTGTGTCATCTCGCATGGATGGTTTTATGGCCAACGGTGTTGCCAAAGCTCTTATTTGTGTGTTTGTGGTGTGTGTGTGTTTGTGTGTGTGTGTGTGTGTGTGTGTGTGTGTGTGAGAGAGAGAGAGAGAGCTCAACAGCCTCTCAGTATCCATATACAGTGATACCGTGTAACTTAATATGACACAAGTAAGCCTGACAAACTATAACACCCAACTGTGGAGCCGATCAACTAAAGGGAACTACACTTTACATGGTTGAATCACCTTGTGTGTGTGTGTGTGTGTGTGTGTGTGTGTGTGTGTGTGTGTGTGTGTGTGTGTGTCTGTATTGGCCGAGAGGCCCCGACTGATAAACCTTCTTACATTAACTCACTGTTAAAAAAAAAAAAAAGGTTGAGATTTTCCACTCAGAAACATGCATCTGTTCATTCGGGTTGTCTATAATGTTAGTTCACCTCATAGGATTAAATACAAACATTAGTGGCAGTGGTTACGCATTTTAAAGTTGTAGGAAGCTAAAAGAAAACGATTAGGCAAACGTGTGCGCGTGTTTCAGTCGTAAATAAAAAGTAGCCCAAACCACATAATCAGCCCTATCTAAATACCCAAATAAATGCATAAAGAGACTTTTTTTTTTTTTTTTTTTTTTGGGCACAAATTTGAGGGAGCCAAAATCCGCCTTCTATTTAAGAAAAACTCTTCATGGTTGTTTTATCTTTAATCTCAAAACCAAGCCTTTGTAAACTATAAGAGTGTCAAAATCCGTGAAAATACAGCTTGGAAATATATAGGCTATAGCCTATACAAAAATGAAATGAGCGCTGAATAGATTGCACTGACAAATGATTAAACATAATACAAACGACACCTACCTATAAAACGACCGTCTCCATATAGCACAACATTGTATGTATGGTTATAAATTGAAAAAGAAACACCCAAAAGAGTCTCTCTTCCTCGCAAAAACTTGACAACTCGAAGAAGAAGAAAATCCTGCTCCTACACGCTTTATCCAAAACCAATGCGCGTTCAAATGTATGGACTTAAACGCTTCCGTACACTTTAGCTCTCTGCTGAACGTATCCACCGAGGGGGTTTCCAGACTACAAGCTCCGGATCCTGTGGATGCGAGTCTCCGTGAGGCTGTGTAATAGCAAATTTATGTCTGGATGACGCGTCCTCTCTCTCCCACAATGGAGCTGGAGCGCTGACATTAAACAGAAAATTGATGGAGAGACTCTCTTTCTTTCCTTCTCTCTCTCTCTCTTTCTCTCTCTCTCGTCTTGTCTAGGAGAGTGAGCTTTCTTGCATTTTCAGTTGTTGTTTTTTTTAAACAGGGGAGGGGGCAAAGGGACATCAGCAATGAGATACACACCAGGAATACACCCACTTCCATCCCCAACAAAGTTATTTCCTACGAGTATAGGCTTAACACACATTTACGCACCAAGACTAATACGCAAACACCTTTTTTCGAACCAGTATTGTTTTGTTTGTGCTAAATGCATTGAGGAGGACAGGAGGCCTATCACTTCTTCCACTTGCAACTTTCTGACCAAACTGCCCCCTCTCACTGCAAGTCTTATCAAAGGGAACTAGGTTTTGGGTAATCATTCCTCTGTCTACGTGTTTAACCTATAACCACCGTGATGTGGTGGAAGGCATGCTCGCTTTTAATTTGTGGAATAGTTCGAGTCTGACACGAAAAGAAGAAATCAGCATTTCCCTGGAAATCCCACTGATATTCGTTCATAGCCGTTTGCCAAATGATGTTCCTAATTGCCGCCTGGAGGTCACAGTTTACCCACCTTTTTCAAATTCGCCATCAATGCATGCTATATATAGCTGCTCTCCCGAGTTTCACAGGCATTTTGTTGTGATGATGACCGGCCGAACGGCGCACGCAAACGCTGCCATGCACATGCACACACGGGTTCAATTGTAAAAGCACTATAAACATTAAGCACAGGCGTTAAAGAGTGCACAGTTGTGCGCGTTTGCCCCGCAGCCTTTGATCAAGCCCAAACGGTCCAGACAAGTTTGTGCGTAAAAGTGAATTTATCTCCCGTTCTCGCTCCACAGAAAGGGAGCTCAGGCTGCTTCGATGTGTCGCCCTGGACTACAGAAACAAAGACATGATTGCAAACAATCGTTCAGTAAAAACCAACACAAACACACACACACACACACACACACACAAACACAGTTTCCATTCGGGAAGGCGTTTTACTGAAGATGCGTAAAACAAATGAGCCGCAGGTTGAAGATGAATGCGGAAGAAGCGAAGTCTACCAGCTGCAGCCTGGAAATAAACGCACAAAACGCGGCTTTTGGGAGTCTTCCTCCCTCCTTCCCAAACGGGACCTTAGCCTCGGCTTTCTCTTCTTCTCCCCCTGCAGCCCCCACAGGCTGCCCCAGTGGGTCACTGCTTCAGGAGCACCACGTCACCACGTTAACCCCTGCCTCACCGCGTCCTGTACAGAAGCAGGGCCGGGAACCCTGCGGGGTTGTGCCGAGGGAGGGGGGGTGTGGGGGTGGAGATGGGGTTCCCAAATTGGGTTGCCAGGACCTCCAGGCGCCCTAAAGGGCGGGTCCAGGGGGTCTGTGGCAAAATGAGGAACAGGTTTCTTTCAATTCATTTCAATTCAGTGGAAATTCACCCAATTACAGCTTATTTTAGAATAACTGCTGTAATGAGTCCGCACAGGTTTACTCATTGTTGTTTTCTCTGTATATACACACAAGCTCCTGACTTGCTTTTCATTTCTAGAAAATCTTTGCTGCATGAAAACAGAGTGACGTCAACAACAAGAAATATGCTTCACCACCAACCCCAACAGGCAAATCCACTCAAACAAACTCACCCTAGTTCAAGCTAAGTAATTCTATTATGACTTTCCCAAAACCATCGCTGCCCTCCACCGTGTTGAAAAATAGAAACTATTCTCAAGACCAAAAGCAACAATACATCCATAAATCCTTCCAGTATGGTTTTGGCTTTGCCTTTGAAAGGATTTATGGGAAAGGGAAATGGGAGGGTCGCGGCAGACCCCACCCACTCAGAAACAGGACCTTTATTTGTCTTTGTAATAGCCTACTGTTGCATTGTGGGTTTTCCAGTTGGTCTATGGCAGTTAGGTTAGTCTATATACTCAAACCACATTTCAAATTTCTAATGTCAAAGGACATTTACATGTTATTGCACTAATTTTGATTCCAATTTATTGTATTATTATTATAAATATGTTAAATTCTCATTTAAATTACCTATTTGAAAATCAAAACATTTAGAGAACTTTTACATGCATTTGTGACTTTTTGTTTTACAGAATTACATAAGTGCTTTGTGTGTATTATGTTTAAAAATGTCTGTAGCTTCAAAGAAAATCAAGTCATCACAGTCTTTTGAACAAACCCAGCCGCTTTGTCCCATCTTATAAAGCCTTATGATCATAACTATCCCTGGAAAATATTCACCCTGTGTCCCTTATTGCACACATTCTGTGGTTGGAATGTATTCATTTATGAGCAATACATAATATAGCGCAGTTTATGCAACACATTTTTTGTCATTTGAAAAACACTTTCAAACAGCTTTATGTACAACTTTGTATTTCACAGACTAGCTTCGTTAAATTTGAAATAATTTAGCAAGACATCATGGAAACTCTGTTGTTCCCTTCCTATTATAGTTGTGATGTTATTGCATCTGTGATGGAGAAGGTGTTGGTTGAATGTGCTGACCTTTTAAACAGTTTCAGATGTTTGAGAAATGCACTGGCCTTAGACCGAACCGTTAAATTGATGCTGTCCATACACTCACTCATCCATCTATTTCAACTCTGATGAAGCCTGCAGCCTGAAATGCGAGCTCTCTCTTCTTATTAGCACGGTCCCAAACAAAAGCTAGTTTACAGCTAAACCCCTGGCCAGCCCGAACCCTTTCTGCTCTACACTCTGCTAGTGTTGGGTAAACACACCTCAATGAGTTACTAGCACAGGTTTCGGGTGGTTTTCACTCAAGGATTCCTTCACATATGTCACATTTCCATTGTATGGTACGTGTATCAACTCGACTCGCTCTTTTATGGTTTTCCATCAGCAAAGGTTGTGATTGTACATGGTACTTTTTACTATCCAAGCGATCTGATCTGATACCATAAGGAGGAGTTAAAACACTGCGGACCATTTATTGGTCGGAGAGAATCATCACTAGCGCAACACGGGACATCCTGCACTAACCTGCCATTTTTTAAATAGCCAAGCAGCCGTCAATTGGGGGCGCAATTGCTTTTAGAAACTCAACCCAGATTTTACGCCGTTCTATGCCACAATTGACAAAGTGCAGACGTCCGTCTGTTTGGTTGGCGATGAAAGGATTCAGCAAGTGTAGGTAATATCGTCATACCGAATGTTTAAAGCAAACATGACCTACTGTTCGTAGAGTATGCGCAGCGGGGCAAGGAGGCATTTCATTGGTTCTTTACAAGCGGGCCACGAGGCAGTGATTGGTGGGATTTTACATGATTACAGCAGCTACAGATGACGGATCTTTTTTTTGCTGTCGGGGTGTGAAGACCAATTCAAACAATATATAAAAAAGTGTGTATAAGAAATAGTTACCAACCCTGCCTTTAAGTCTCCTGGCATTGAAACATCTTTGTTTCTTGAGCAGGTTGTTTACCAAAATGTCACACTGTACGCCATTATGTAGTAAACAGGTTTACGCAGGAACCATCTGTAACATTCATAACAAAACACAGAAGCTGCAGAGAGACAATACCTGTCCTTGTGTGTGTTTCCGACAACCCGATCACGGTGTCTACACATATGGCAGTATTGAAAGTAATTGAAATGTGGACAAATGTTTGAGGTTTATTCTCGAGATTTGTGATGCTTCTCATCTGCTGTGGTGTAATACAGTTGCTCACTCTTAATCCCGTTCACTGCCTGCCTCACGTGTGTGTGTGTGTGTGTGTATTTGGACCCCTGATATTTCTGTGTGTGCGTATGTGTGTATGTGGGTGTGCGTGTGTGCATGCGTGTGTGTGTGTGTGTGTGTGTGTGTGTGTGTGTGTGTGTGTGTGTGACACAGCTGTGATAGGTTAAGAATCAGACGCTAAACCTGTTTCTGGTTCCAATTTGAGGCCAGCTCCTCTTTGGCAAATGGAAAACACTTCAAGGTGCCACCGGACCTAAAGATGGTGCCTGTTTCTGCAGTTTACGTGCTCATGTGATTTTTGGAGAACGGAGGTTGTTTGCCTCAGAGGCAAGTGCACTGCGCACACACACACACACACACACACACACACACAGAAACACACAACTTCACCTCTTGAAGTTTATAGAGGCCCAGTGACCCCTTAGGTGAGCATAGCTGCATAACTGAGACGGCCACAAAAGGGTGAGCTATGAGAGCAAAGCATCCTGGGATATGACTTCTTGCCAAAGCACTAAATTCTTTCATCTTTGCTCTCATATTGTAAATGCATATCAGTCATAAAAGAGTGTTACATCACTGCACACACAGTAGTGCCTTTATCTTGACTCTTCCATGTAGGTTTTCATCTCTCACTGTGAGTTATGGCGTGTATGCATATTCTATGAAGCCTCATTAAAACACAGTGTAGCGAAGTGACAAACAGAGACATCTCTTAAACGTCATGCCAGGCCATTCACCCCTCCATGCCATCGTCCATCATTTATTGCAGCTGCTAATGCAGCAGCCAGAACTGAAACAAAGCTAGCTTTGTGCCCCCCCCCTCCCCCCTCTCCGCGCTGTCTGCTGACGCGTTTGCTTGTTCTCCATGTCACCCTCTAGCCCTTGTTCCCCTTCCAATCTTTCCCTAAAAACTTCTTTTCTTCCTTTTATAATTTTTTTCCCCCCACATCTGCAGCAGCGTCACGCGTCCTGGCATGGTCGTCCCGCAGAGTCATGTGATCCGTTGCCTGAGAGAAGAAAAAGGGAAGTGTGTTTCAGAACCCTGTTTTTGGCCCAGCTGGAAGGTCAGAGGTCAGCTCAACTCCGATCCAATCAAGCCACAAAAGTGCCGACTCACTTTTTACTCTGTCCTTTTCCTCTTGTTGCCGTCTCTTCTTTGCATTTTGGCCTGTGGTCTGACCCAACAGCCTGTGGTTGGCTACCATTAAAGATGCGCCGATGTGGTTAGTAAAACTAAACATCATCAGAATATCAGGCGCCTCACCACAACAAGGCCCAGAGCTGGGCATGGACTGTTTGAGGAATAAGCGCCTCATTCTGTACATTCGCTCTTAGAATATCAAAGAGAGCAAAAGGGTCATGCTTTTCAAGTGTAAAATCAGCCAAGGATGGCTGAGCTGAAGGCACTCAGACAACACAGCATTTTGTTTCTATCACTAGGATTTTGAGTTGATTAGTCGTGGTTATGGTTAAAAGAAAAACCACCAATGGTCTGATGGTAGCATATCCAGATCTAGATCACCATTTAAACCATATCAACTAAACAGGGTCTAAACCATTTTATTTATTTTTTTAGAAAAAAACTACTTATTTCATTTTACATTTTGTGGGTGATGTTTTAATGCAATGGGAGAATGTTTACGCTC
>NC_041351.1:18266030-18281030 GCF_004354835.1 Perca flavescens | reverse complement strand
TGCTTGTAGGTCCTCCCTCACACAACCACAGAAAGGATTTCCTAGCAACGATTATAATGCGCGCGCACACGGCACACACACACACAAGCTCAACGTGCAGGGGCTCCCTACAGCTATCAGCGTGGCTTCCCTCTCCTTCTCACCCCTCCTCCTCCTCTTCTTCTCCCTCGCTGCCGCTCCGCCGCGGAGGGAAGCAGAGAGAGAGAGAGAGAGAGAGAGAGAGAGAGAGAGAGAGAGAGAGAGATCCCCTCTTTACATCTCTCCCCTGGAAGCCCCAGCTGCTGGCTAGACTGCGCGGTTTCACGGGCTGTATGCCTGCGCACCGGAATGGCGGTGTGTGTGGAAATGGTTTGTTCTGCGCCAAAAAGCGGCCACGAAGCAAAGGAATGGACGGAGACGTAAGCACGGCGAGAAAGAAAGAGAGAGAGAGAGTGTGTGTGTGTGTGCGTGCACGCCGCGGCTCGTTTTCACGCGAAAGTCGCAGAAGAAACGGGAAACGGCTCCGTGTCTTCGAAGAGAGAGACTATAGGGAAAGGGGGATGGTGACGCTTGGAGAGAGCCACGGATGCCAGAGAAGTGCGCTTTTTATTCGGTGCGTAATGACACAGCGCGTCTCTCCGGTGGTTGTATCGACGTGCTTTTGACGAGAAGGGGGAGGGAGGGAGGGAGGGGGGGATCAATGTGTGAGGCTACACCGGCGAATACCGGGGACGGTTTCATATCCAGATACTACAGCAGACACAGGAGCAGAGGCTACAGCCCCATTGCGCGCAACTCGACGCACATGGCACGCCCCTCTCTGCCCCCTCCCCCTCCAACACTGACAGGGTGGCGTCTGCTGCAGGGCGCCATTTTCAAAAGCCTTCTTTGCATATGAGATTTATTTTGCTGCAGGAGGGCTGCAGCCGTCCTGCCGTCTCATGTTACACTCCTATCTGCTCAGCGAGAACACGGACCGAAGAGGAAGAAAACACGACAACTGGATGAAACTTCAACCTGTCATCTATTTCTCTTTTTAAGTTTTTTTTCTTTTTTTTTTATGCAAAGGTGAGACATTTTCTGATTATTTTTTTAGTGTTTTATTAACAACACGCACATGCAGCTGTAGGTTCGTAGGGCAGCGAATCCGGTTGTTATTGCTTCTTTATTATTATTTTAATAGCATTTATATTTTATTTGGGTGGAAAATCCCAACAAAAAAAAAATCGCGTTAATTTAAGCAACGTGCAAAATCAACAACCTGTTACAATGATTAGCCTAATAGGTATATACTTTAAAGTTAGGAAATAAAACAATACAATCAGCCAACACGTAAAATCAAGTCAGATTTGTTAAATTAAATATAGATGTGAATAAATATAACCACTTCATTTGAAACATTACATGTTCATTGACGGTTTTTTTTGTTTGTTTTTTATAAATGTAGCTGAATTAAAATTTTATATGGAACTAATTCATTTAGAGTATTGCAGCTTTTCTGGATGCTTTCCCTTTATTTAAAAGCAGTTTAAAACACGCGGTTGTGCGTTATGGCTTAAAAAACTAAAACCTAGAAATGTATTATTGGCGGGGTGGGCGAGCCACATTCGCCATGTTGAGATCCTTTGTGTGTGTGTGTGTGTGTGTGTGTGTGTGTGTGTGTGTGTGTGTGTGTGTGTGTGTGTGTGTGTGTGTGTGTGTGTGTGTGTGTGTGTGTGTGTGTGTGTGTGTGTGTGTGTGTGTGTGTGTGTGTGTGTGTGTGTGTGTGTGTGTGTTCAGAGATCCTGTTACCCTGACCTTTTTTATTTTTACCCAAAATAAAAAATAAAATATTCTAATGACATTTAGAGTCTTTAAAAACATATTAATATATATAAATGAAATGACCCTGACTTTAGTTGCATGAAACAATACGGGGTCACACAAAAAGCCGTAGAGAATTTGACACCAGTGTCAGTGTGAGAACAGTTTCTTGGACATTTAGCGTGATTTCATCCGATTCCCCCCGCTGAAAGATTTAGATTTAGGGAATTCTCCTCGTGTTTCTTGTCGTCTGGTTCGATGTTGGATCTTCTTTTAAAGTCTACAGGCTTCAGAACAATGCCAGATTCTAGGCTGGCTGCAGGAGCAGGCCATACTTTACATAATTACATACGGAGGACTAGTCTGCTCACTTTGAAGGACACGTTTTTAGTTCTACACATCGTCAGAGCACGCACAACAGTAGCTCATTAAAATGCAAACATATTATCCTTATTATCTTATTCGCACTTTTGCTAATTCACTTTGAACCTTTTTGACTAAATGGCAACATTGTGTTCTCTTCTGTCCGTTCATTTGTTTCCCCGTCAGACACACTCGATTACTTTTTGTTTTGTTGAATAATCTCTCGGAATTGAAAACAGCTGCAAAGCTATGAGTGATTGTATTTAGTTGTGTTTGGCTCAACGTCAGTGACTTCACACTGTAACGTGTGTGTGTGTGTGTGTGTGTGTGTGTGTGTGTGTGTGTGTGTGTGTGTGTGTGTGTGTGTGTGTGTGTGTGTGTGTGTGTGTGTGTGTGTGTGTGTGTGGAGTTAACGTGTTGGTGAAATTTATTCAAAGTGACTGCAGCAGGACGGGCAGCTTCTCTGTGGCAGCACGATGAGCCGATAACAGCAATAATAATAATAATAATAATAATAATAACAATAACGAGATGCAGACTCACGGACACGGGAATATTAACGTTAGAGCAGGCAGAGACTGAACGGGGACTGACATTTCTTTATTCATGTGTGTTTGAGAGGCTACTTAAAGCTGCACTGAGCCTCAAGGTGCTTTAGAGTTTAACATGCAGCAATACACGAATAAAAAAAAATATATATATTATTATTAATAATAATAAGACGGTTCTAAATAAATTAAGAATGAATACAATTGACCATACGTTATTTTCAATAATTTTATTATTATAATTAGAAATGAGTCATCAGTGCATATTAATTAATACTCTTTTGATAATAATAATAATAATAATAATAATAATAATAATAATGGAATAAAAAAAATCCTTTTGAAAAAATAAAACTGCGCCCGAATTGTTGGGTCTTTGTAAATTACAGAGTGTGGTCTAGCCCTACTCTATCTGTAAAGAGTCTTGAGATAACTCTTGTTATGAGTTGATACTATAAATCAAATCAAATTGAATTGAATAGATCCTCCAAACAAGTAAATACAAAAACCAATTAACGAAACATGAATGAATAAATAAATAAGTATATTTAAACATACAAAAAATCTGGGAATAAATCATTGTTTTAGCCTATTTTATTTATTTACTTTTTATTCACGCAGTGTTTATTTGTTTATTGTTTGTGTGTGTTTTTAAACTACATATTAACTGAAATATGAACTTAATCCGAACAGAGATTTGACAGCTGTATATAGTTTTTTTTTTGGTCCTTTCATATTTGTGTAGCAAACGTTTAACATAAAAAGTTCATAAAAACAGTTTGTCCATTTTGCAGTTTGGATCCTAGTCTTTTGACTGCATGGAATACACACTGTGTTAAGAGTTTTTGATCATTGTTGTGTGTGTCTGTGTCACAATAATTATTTATTAAATGAAGTGAAACAAAGTTTAGATTTTCAGTTGCAGCTTATTTGCCTATAAAACGATCCTTGTGCGTGCATGTGTCTCTTGTGCATGTGCAATTGTTATAGGTCTGCCTGAATAATTTAAAAATTTACAAGACAAACGAGGAGAGAGAGAGAGAGAGAGAGAGAGAGAGAGAGAGAGAGAGAGAGAGAGAGAGAGAGAGAGAGAGAGAGAGAGAGAGAGAGAGAGAGAGAGAGAGAGAGAGAGAGAGAGAGAGAGAGATGCAAACCTGAAAGAAGGCTGCTGATAACTTAAAACTGAATATCGCCTAAAGTGCAAATAGATTTCATTAAAAAAAAACGCACTCAGACTTTGTGATGGCATAGCAGCACCGGAGCATGCTGGGATATGTCCGTACTGAGCTGCGTGGCGCTCGAAGGTGATTTTAGCCGCCAGTCGAGGCCACAAACAGTCGCCTCAAACCGGGGAGTCGAATAGTTGATTTCGCAGCCGTACAGGTCCTCCTGCAGCACCGATGGGCGCCATGCACACAGTCCATATCTCCGGAATTGCATCGCAGACAATTAAGACGCACATCAACAAAGTAGGCTATTGGACCCATGAAGTCAGATCTGTTTAGCCCGTGCAAGGTGTCCGCGATCATTCAAACAGCGATCAGGTTGGCAATATCACAACCCAAAGTTATGCTTAGATAACACAATACGTGGAGGTAAACCTGGTTTCTTCATCTTAATATTTCATTTATTTGAACTCATAAAACCAGGCCTATTAAATAAGGAAACGACACAAGTCGATACCTTTCTGCAGATATAATGAAGTTCCAGCCAGGTAGAATGAGCGTCACCTACTTGTTTGTTTACTCATCACTATCATTTAAAACGGACAAGTAAATGTTTTTTTTCTATTTTCACATACAAATGTAACCACTTAGATATTTAGAGAATACAATATGGGAATCTGCAGCCTGTTGTTGCTTCACTTTACATTAAAGATGCCTATTTTCGCTACCAGTTGATTGTTTGGAAAGACCGAGGCGGAGCTGAGAGGAGGAGGGGTGGGGTGGGGTAAGGGGGTCCCTCTCCTCTCCACTCCACTCCACTCCTCACCCCCTCCACTCCCTCCACCTCCCCCTCTCAGCCCCCCCGCCGCTACTGGGATGGCCTGAGAGAGAATCCCCCACCCTATAGCAAGAAGGCACCCAGCTACGAAATACAATACAAACTCAATTAAATGCAGTCTCCGCTGCGATTTACCGCAATGAATGATAAATTGGTCGTCGTTCTCACACTGTAGGATCTCTGAAATTGCAATAATAGGCAGAATCGTTATGTAAAATATGCATAGGCCCACGTTTACTAAATTTAGTCCAGGAGGGGCAACTGTCTGCCTGTGCCTTTTGTTAGGACATTCCTGCTCAAATAACCAGGTTTGTCTCTAAAAGCGTGTGTTTAAGGTCAAACTGCTACATGGGCTAAATTGCCACATTGTTACCCGCGAGAGAGGATGGGCCGCTGCAAAATAATAAAAAAATGTATACGACTTTCCCATATTGCGAGAATGCGGAATAATTTTGTGGCTGTCTAGCGTGAAATTAGTACATGGCAAAAAGATGGTTTAGCAGTAAACAGTGTAAACAATAATTACAAACAGAGAGAGAGGCGGGAGCAAGGGAGGGTCTTTACCTGCAGTCTCTGGAGCAGGGAGAACAAAAGCACACATGTCAAATATTGTTTTGAACCGTTAAAACATATTCACAATCATTTCTTTGAGAGTTATTTGGTGAGATTGCAAATAAGTGAACGTTAAGGCATCAAACCAAGGCCTTTTTTCATTCCACTTTCATTCCAAATGGTTGCATGATGACTTAAAGATTAGATTAAAGAAAGACAGACTTTAAAAATCTTTACAAAAATTGTAATTATATTAGGGTTGGTCTTGTTTCATGAGCCAGTTTATGTGTCCAAACCTGGGGAGTGTTCATTAGTGGAGTAAAGCTAGACTCCTTTTAAAGGTGTAAAAAAAATGACAAGGACATGAGTGACTTTTTGCGTAATTTTATAGTAAAGCAAAAATACCTTTTTTGTTATAAATAATAAAAAAATAAAAATAAAAAAAACCTACCGCCCCATTGTGGGTCAATATAAGCACAAATGCAATAATGGGTTAACTTTACCCAATCCCAATGATCCAGTTACCCAACAGTTATATCAAAAACAACCCTAACAGTGCAGAAGTGCTATTGACCCTTACTGGGCCAATTTTCAACCCACTGATTTAAACAGGCGTGACTAAATATATCAGATTTATACAGAATATAGTACTTCTATTCATATTTGTTATTTGTTACGTGCGGAACAATTATGTACTTTAACAGAAATATTAATACAATTACTAGATTTTGTGTAAATCTAATAACAACAGTCATTTAATCGATGGATTTCACTTTCACTCTACTCGCTGGTTTTGATCATCAGATAAAAGCTCACATTAAAATTCCACTGCTCATTTGCAGCCTAAATGTCCCTCAGAACAAAACCTCCAGAGGGTTTCATATGAAAATGAAGACAAAAAAAACAATTCATTTATCATGATAAAAAAATTAAATATGAATAATGATAGGTTATACATATGACTCGACACCACTGCTTATAAAGTTTCTACATTCGTTTGAAAATGATAGATTTTCAACCACCTGGTGAGTGTGTAAATACGCTAAGAGTCCAAACGGCTGAAACTCTTTTTATGAGTCACATTCATAGCAAATATCACAGTAAGGGGTATCCTAATGATGCCAGGTGTATGAGCTTGTAAGGAGAAGTGAAAACAGCAATGGTGATTTATTTTTGGTTTAAATTAACAGCATTTTTCTATCCATTCTTGAAAACTTGTAAACCGAAGGGTGAGCTCCCCCTCCCATCGTGGCTCTATTCCCTTTGAGACATTCAACGCATAGTTCAATTCTCTCCTTACTGAGGGCATAAAACAACAAGCCTATTCATTACTTTCATTTGTGAACGTATCTGCACATTCCTTTTTTTTTTTTTTCCTTCTCTCTCTCTACACACTGAAATGTTCTCATACAAGCCTTTCCCAATTGCCCCGCCGTGCTGAAACACACTCATTTAACAGAACCGAAAAATCAATGCAGTTGCCTATATTATGCTCCTTGGGCTTCTTTAAAAAAAAAAAATGAAATAATGAAAAAAAAGGAACAGACACCAGCATGTTGATGGGAACGTGTTGGAACTGGGTGCAGAATATTATCTGCAGAGCGAGGAATGACACTACCACTTTGCAGGAAGTGTGTAGAAAAGCTGTTTGGTTTTTTATTATAAAAATGGAAAACCTCATGAACAGATTCATAAACAAATCAAATACTACAATTTCAAACAGACGTGACTAATTAACGCGGAAGACAGATTGCGAGTCAAGACAGCTAATATTTAGGTTTTGATGGGGATGTCTGTACGTATATGGCCAACAACAAGAGCTGTGTATCATGACAAAATATTGATTTTGCAGTGGCCTGAGAAAGACAGACACACACTCATTCACTCTCTCTCTCCCCCCTTCCCTCCTCTCTATCCTCTTTATTCCATTAATCTCTCGAAGCAGTGTAAGATACTGGAGGGTTAGTGTAACATTGTGCAGCTCTAATATATTCCAGCCATCACTTTGCCTGTGGCATCCATATGTTTAATTCCACTACAAATGTTTTGACAGCAAATGAAACTCGTTTCTTTCTCCTTTTTTCCAACATTCTTGAAAAAACTGTTATTTTCTTTCTTTTTTTTTGCCGTCTCTCTCTCTCTCTCTGCATCTAGAGGGCTTCTCTCTTTCTCCTCTCTCTCTCTCTCTCTCAAGTGTGTAAGTGTGTGTGTGTGTGTGTGTGTGTTTCAAATAGAAGCACATGCAGTGATGCTTTATTTAATTGGTTGTGGACCACCTGGAGTTTCAACATTTCCCCTGGCTGATTTCAGACTCCCTCAGGTCAACTATACATGTGATGTCTATAGCTGCAGAGGAGACAGGTGAAATATGTCATTTGCAATACTAAACTAGTATAATGTTGCATGGATTATTGCATGGATTTTGTTTCAAATGGTGTGTTGGTTATTTGTGTTGTATATAAAAAAAAAAAAAAAAAAAAAAGCTATGCTTAAAATTTCTAATAAAGAGTTGAGAAAGGGAGATCTTTGAATTTGTGGCTTTTATTTGTGGGATGCATAAGCCTTACGCCTCCACCTTAACACACACAAACACGACCATACCGTGTACTCAAAGGCATCTATGCTCACAAAGCACACAATAAACACGAGTGAAGGACCTGCAGGTGTGTGTGCGACAAAGGACACCATCGACAAGACACTACACTCTCTGTATTAGCCACATGCACACACACGCACACACCAGGATCTGTGTGTGTAGGGAGGGCAGATGTGTCGACCAGGAAGGAAGGAGGCTTATGAGGTCACCAGGAGAGAAAGAGGAGATGGGATAGTGGACTAGTGAGGGTGAGAGAAAGCTGTGTGTGTGTGTGTGTGAAGCAGGCCGGGGTGGCAGGGGATTTCTAACATGTGCTTCCGGTGCAGGATAGCCCATTCATCATCCTCACATGGTGGGTTAACTTTGCCAGTGATAGAGAAAGGGGTGAGGAGCAGCACTACGGGGGAGAATTAATGTGTGTGTGTGTGTGTGTTGGAGGAGGGGCACGTCAATTGAGAATAAGACCGATGGCCAAACCAGATGGGAAGGTGTGCTGCATTTGTGTGTGTGTGTGTGTGTGTGTGTGTGTGTGTGTGTGTGTGTGTGTGAATGTGTGCATGTGTGTGTGTTTATGTGTCGGGGTGTGTCACAGGGTCAGATTTACTCCCCTCTCTCAGAGCTGACATACCTGTCACAAGCCACCTCTCCCTCCCCTGTTGCTCCCCAATCCTCACCTACATAAAATCAGGCAAAACACACACACACACACACACACACACACACACACACACACACAACGTTACAGCAGAAAATGGAGCTTCACTTTAAGTTAAAGGTGTCTTGTTTGAGCTGGCATCACACTACAATTGTGTGCACATGGGTTCAGTATAAGGTCAGGTGACATAACAGATGATGTCATGGTCTCAAACAAATAGCTGCTGCCATGACAACAACTAAATATGCAACAGGCCATCATGAGAAAGAGAAGAGAAGAGGAGGTGGAGGTTAAAGGCTAGGAGGAGGAGGACAGATGAGGAGTCACATCCTCCGCCAGGGTAAGCTTCAACCACGGCTTCAACCATGACTTCACACCTCCTCTCCGCCTTTCTGCAGCTTTTTGTCTGTAAAATCCTGAATTAGCTCAGCTGGAACGCCCAGTGCTTTTCCAAGGCCCTCTGCTGACCTCTGACCAGCAGGATCTGCTGGTTTTGTGTTATGGGAAGCGACAAGGAGTTCTCAAAGGATGAGCCACAGCCTCCCCTACTGGCCACATACCAAACCACACTCGGATGACAAAAAGGGGGGACTTGAGGTCTGATCCTGAATCATCTGATTCTGATTAACTGAACCAATTAAATGATCCGTATGATTAAAAGTCAGCAGAGGAGGTGAGATTTGATGGAGAGCGTTTTTGTATTTTTTTTTTATTATTCTATAAGGGGAAATGGTGAAGGGTGAGAGAGAGGGGACACTGAGGCGAGGTCGTCGCGGTAACTGGGAATTGGGAACACCTGTGGGATTCTGGGATTCGTCATATCATAGACATGCATGGATAATACACTGATACAGTGTAAACGTGCACGCGGGGTCTCTCTCACTTTTTCCTGCTCGCGCGCGCATGCGCATGGCGCGCGCATGCCGCACACACACACACACACACACACACACACACACACACACACACACACACTGACCTTGTTTTGGGTCGTACTGAGGGGGACTGAAATGAGTTTCAAATGTTCACATTATTTATTATTGGGTATCATCTCACTGTACAAATCCCTTACAGATGTTAGCCTCAGGTGCATGCCTAGGTGTGTGTGTGTGTTGCTTGTTGTGTGGTTTGTGCACAGTTAGGAAATGCTACGTAGAGAGAGCACATCAAACTTTTTATAAGGAGGTTGTTAGTGATTGGGGAGGTATGGAAGTCATGTGTATGTTAAGTTAAGATGGCTCATCCTTATGTGTGTGTGTGTGTGTGTGTGTGTGTGTGTGTGTGTGTGTGTGTGTGTGTGTGTGTGTGTGTGTGTGTGTGTGTGTGTGTGTGTGTGTGTGTGTGTGTGTCAGTAGGAGGTGTGGCTCTGAGTGACTGGAGAAGAAATGAGGGATGATCTTTATGTGGCAGCTTATTTGTTTTTAAATGCAGGAGGCTCAGAGGCCCCCATAACTAAAAGGCACCAAGCACAGGGCAAGAGGGGGGCCTCCGTCACTGACTGTCAGCAGACACACAAGCTGCTCCGTCTCGTGATCATCGGCCCCTTGTGAGTTTCATTTGAGAGAAAACAGCTTCTCGTTTCGCAAAGAGGAAAAGAAGCACGGTGCAGGAGCAGGATGATCAGTCGAACAAGATGCTGTTTCATAAGTTTGAGTCTGAGGAGTCTGTGAGAAGGGAGAAACTGCACAGCGATGACGTGATCTAAGATCACAAAAGTTGAAGAAACTTCAATATTACAAAGATTACCACAGTAAAGGTAAATATTTGGCTGTCAAAATCTCCTGATCAATATAGTTTGTTCTGTGCACAGTAAGGGTTGAAAATAAGAATATACCAGGGTCCCTACATTGTACGTGCTATCTCTATGAGCAGTTTAAACATTTTTTTGCAAATAAAATTAAGAATGAAGGAAGTAAACAGTAGTATCTGAATGTAATATAGTGTCCAGATGCATTGAGGCTGAGATAATGTAATTGCTGAGAATTTGGAAGTTCTTGTGACCATGCTGAAATTAAAACTTACACATGGTGGCTATTTTATAAACTAGTTTCAGCAATAAAAAAAGAATTAGAAAATATAATAAATATAAAAATAATTATTTAAATTCGACTACATTTGGCCACAAATAAATAAATATTTCTGAACTTCGTCACCTGGATTTTATTACAGGCACATGTGCACATTCAAACTATATTCAGATTTATTTTTCATAAAATAAAATTGAACCAAATAAATAAAAATATTTCCAAAAAACAAAACTAAATACACAGAAAACTATGCAGGCTTTGTTTTGGTGTCTGGTTGCTTTGGGGGAATTTACTCTCATGGCCTTACTATTTAAAAAATCCTGGCTACAGTCCTGATAACATCACTAGCAGGCAGTGAAAATCATGTGGTTCAAAATTTGTTTGTTTCCATGGCCGAGAAAAGTTTCTTTTTTCTTTGGCCATGCAATAAAACCCACAAAATCCTTTAGATTTTCTCAAAATGCATAATCACAAACCCAGGCTGTTTTTCTTAGTTAATAAGATTCACTCAGTTGGTCACACAGTACATATGTCTCAAAGGACAGTGACATAAAACTAAAACATGGATGCAAAATAAATTCCTAGAATTTTTACTAATTTAGAATTGAAAAAAAATGTGTATTTTTTTTCTAAGGATTAGTTGGACGTAAGGAAATCAATGAGAAAGCTCCACATTTACAAATGAGACTACATTTGATAATTCTAGGAAATAGTCAGATTTACAATCAGCACAAGAAGAGAGTCCATAAAGACGGCATGATTTTCCTGATGAGCTGCAGTTTGTCTGAGGTCTGGTAGCAATGAGACTCTCTGTAAAGGTCAGCGGTGAACTCAGAGGAGCGGAGAGGAGGAGCGGCGCTGGTCGCCAGGCTCGCCCCAGGACAGACTGAGGGTCAGCACCATCACAGCCTGGATAGGACTGCTGACCTTTCTGATGTCAGAGTAGGGCTCTCTGTGTGTGTGTGTGTGTGTGTGTGTGTGTGTGTGTGTGTGTGTGTGTGTGTGTGTGTGTGTGTGTGTGTGTGTGTGTGTGAGACAGAAAGAGAGAGAGTGTGGCCTGGCCTGGGGGAGGATTGAAGGCAGGTCATATATAAATGTGCCCACATGTTGAGAAGGGGATACATATCTCTGCCTCTGCATTTGGATTTTTGTTTTGTGGGTTGTTTGAAGTTGGATATCAGCAAATAAATAAAGAACGCATGCACATATAGAGGGGGAGGAGGGCACCTTGGTACTTTGTAAAACACCCCGGGTTTCTGTTTTTGGCCCACACACTAGAGAGTCCTTGGCAGAAGCTAAATGGACGAAAGTAAATAAAAGTGGCCATTATGTGTGGGCTCCAGTAAATAGCTGCTCTCTTGTCTCTCTGTGCTTCAAAAAGAGGGGCGGAAGATGCGATCACGAGGAAAGCCCGTGTCTTTTCTTCTCCAGCTCCTCTCTGCCTCCCCCTTCTTCCTCTTCTTCTTCTTCTTCTTCTTCTTCTTCTTCTTCTTCTTTACCCCCTATTTCTCCTCTCTCCCCTCTTCAGCTTTCTCTCTCTGCTTCCTGTTTCTCACTCCATGTTCACTTTCTGTCATTCCTCTGCTCTTCGTCCTTCTCCTCTTGCTGCCTGGCTTTGCCCGCCCAGTGTTTCTCAAACATGCAGGACGGGAGAGAGATCAATGGTGTCCTCGGAGAGGGAATTACACAGCTGAATTTCGATGAGAACAGAAGAAAAGGAGGAGGAAGGGGAGAACAAGTAGAGGCGGGGAAGGCATGTGAAAAGGGAGAGAGGGAAGAAGGATAATATATCCTTCAAGAAAAAAAAAAAAAAAAGGAAATGGGAGGAATGTGGAAAACTATGTGGAAGACTGGATGAGTGTGTGAGCCTCGCAAGACTTCTAATCTAAGTCATTTAAGGTGTGTGTTTGAGAGGAGAAAAATGGCAGCTGTACGTTGAGATTTATATCATCAGTCAACTGTTTGTCTATCCTGGTGTGATGTTATGAGGTGAGATGTTAACATGGTTTCAAAGTTGTGGGCTTAAATGTGACCTTTGACCTTTTGCTTGAGTTTTTTTTCCTTTTTGGCTGAACATCCCAAATAAAAAAAACACACACACAACTTATTCCTCCCTTACCTCTAACGGTACACCCAGGTTTGTAAGGATCTGTGAATGGGATTTTGTTTGTGTTGCTCACAGCTTTTGAAAATATACATTGATTTAATTGAATCATGTTTAAAAGCAGTTTGTCTTTCAAGAAAAAAATTCCTGGTTATCCACAGACCTCACCAACATATTTCATAGTGACCTGTTGTTGGTTAAAAAAAAAGAGTATTTTATGGGAACACTGTTCAATGTCTTTTTTTTTTTTTTTTTTTTATTTTGCTAAAAATGTGTAATTTTGTTTTATTTGAGCTCCATATGTGAAATTCCATTATCCTCCAATATATTGGGATATCAGCAGAAATTGGATAAGGCCAAAGAAACAAACAAATAAAAAGACACAACAGCATGGCTAAATACCACTGCGATTTTTGTGAAGTGATCCTTTAAACTCCAAACGTGACCCTTTCACACACGTGGCTTCTTGCATAGCAATGATAGATGAGAAAAATGAGACAAACTTCAGTTCAGTTTCTTTGTTAAAATCAACTTTGAACATCTCAGAAACCTCCATGTTCCCTTCCTCCGCTGGCCCTACAGCATTCTACGCCTCCATGTGGCAAGATTCACAAAATAAGACTTATACAAGACTGTGAGAAAAGTTTAGTTTCACTTACAGGAAACACTTTTGCAGGATTTGGTAATGGTCAACAGAGTTGAAAGCAAATGTGGCAAACTGTCCGCCCCAGACCCCCGGACTCTTTCACCTAGCTACTCTAATGTCAAACCGCTGTCTGTTTCTTGTCATGTCTCCTATATGTAATCCTTTTGCGGTTGGGAAAATTCTGTGCACAGAGCCATTTAAGTGCATTTCAAGAAAGAAAATTTAATATAAGTCTTTTAGTCTGTATTATCAGGGCCATTTACTGGGTTTGTTGAGGGGCGTTCAGGCTGCTGTCTATTCTGTCTCTGTCTTTAATAAATCAGCAAAGCAATAAAATAAAATAAAAAAACAGGAATAATCTAAACATTCGTTGGGTAAGGACCTGGCTGTTCATGTGGTAAGTGCCACTCCTAAAATCCTAATGATGCTGCTGGCACCAGGGATCCATATAAAGCAGCGCTTCAAATGAAAGGCCTGTTTTCTGGCCGAGCAGCCGCAGACGGCCACAGAGAAAGGAGCAGTGGAGGAGCCTGAGGAGAACCTGGGATAACACCGTCCCTCCTGGCTCTGAACTCTGCACAGGGCTTGAACGTTGTCAATTACTGGGAGATATACGGGCCCGGCCCGTTTCAACCACTTTACTGAGTCCCCTTCAGTTGCAGCCCGCTCCGACTGTAAATTATCACTCCCCAGTCCAAGGTTTGCAGCAGTTTGGAGTCACCAGTGAGACCCTTCTCTGTCTCGTTCCCAATCTGAAGGAATTCCCTCCCTCTGTGTGCCAAACCCCAAACCTTAGCAAAACGGAGCTGTGGAGCATGCAGCTGCACGCCCATGTGGACACGCTCACTCGCAAACATTGATTTAAACACACACAAATGCACACAAATGTTCATATATGGGTATATAAAATTCCCTGGAGCTATGGATCATTGGGAACAGGTAGAGAGTTTAGCACACACACACACACACACACACACACACACACACACACACACACACACACACACACACACACACACACACACACACACACACACACACACACACACACACACACACACAGGCTGTAGATCATTGAGGTGGGCAGGGACGTCAGCACTCCCATACACAGTGAGCCTTATTGCAGAGTTTAATAGAGGAAAGCCAGCATGAATCCCCACAGTCATTCTGTTCCAGTCAAACACACCATTCACTTTCCTCTGGCCCTGTGTGTGTGCGTGCGTTAATACACACATGCAAGTACATACTGTACATCATGTGCTTCGGTGTGCAATGTATGTGTGTGTGGGTAGATATGTATACAATATGCATTTATGAATGTAATTGAGTGTTTTTGTGCAAATGTAATTTGTGTGTGTGTGTGTGTTAGTAATAAAAAAGACTATTTCCTAAACACAGACCCTAATGTAGAAAATGATTCTTGTTTGCTGTCAAAAGAGGAAATAAACACATAAAGTGATGAGAGGGTGATTAGCGTGACGTTACTCTCACTCTACAGTGCGTTATACTGTGAAAGATAAGTAATGAGATTTTTATTATTACTTTCAGTTATGTCAGATAATGGGAAACTTGACAATCTCAGTAATAATAGCAAATACAGCAAAAAAGGGAATAACAAATATCCATAATGCTTTGGGAGTGTGTATTTGGAAGCATTAATAAAGTAAAAGCAATAAAATATTTCCATGCCACAGTAACATGTTTAGTTTGTGGTGTAAACTAT